>NC_133620.1:97570402-97870402 GCF_048593235.1 Sminthopsis crassicaudata | reverse complement strand
GAATTCCAATATTCCCTTATCTGACCATAATATTTTGGCTTTCTATCCCTCTTTCAGTCTTCCTTTACAAAAGTCTACTCTTGAATATAGAGAGGCCTGGAGAGACTTAAATCAACTGATGCTGAGTGAAATGAGCAGAACCAGAAGATCACTGTACACTTCAACAACAATCCTGTATGAGGATGTATTCTGATGGAAGTGGAAATCTTCAACATAAAGAAGATCCAACTCACTTCCAGTTGATCAATCATGGACAGAGGTAGCTACACCCAGAGAAGAAACACTGGGAGGGGAATGAAAATTGTTAGCACCAATATCTGTCTGCCCAGGTTGCATGTACCTTCGGATTCTAATGTTTTATGTGCAACAAGAAAATGATATTCACACACATGTATTGTATCTAGACTATATTGTAACACATGTAAAATGTATGGTATTGCCTGTCGTCGGGGGGAGGGAATAGAGGGAGGGGGGGTAATTTGGAAAAATGAATACAAGGGATAATATTATAAAATATATATATATATATATATATAATTAAAAAAAAAAAAAAAAAAGTCTACTCTTCAGCTACACCATAACCTCCAATCCCTTGACTCCTCAGTTCTTTCACATTGACTCATCTCTGTTTTGACTCCTTAATCTACCAGTTTAACTTAATGCTGCCCTCTTCTCTCAAGTTCCTGGCTCTTTTATCATATTGCTTAATTGTGCCCACCATGCATCATTCTTGGATCACTCCCATTATCTATCACGTTCATATATACACAGCCTGCTGAATGTAGGTTGAGATAAAACACACAAATTACTGTTCACTACAAATTTTTGCTGCACAGCTTCAACTGGAATCTCACTGTCACTACAGAATCCTATTTTACTTTCCTTATTAACTCACTATCCCACTTTCACTATCCCTTCCCAAACTTCCCTTGGCTCCCCCTATCCCCAGCCTCTCAACTGAGAATCTTGCCTCATGTTTTACAGAAGAAAAATAAGTCCATTGTCCTGAGCCCCCTCCTTTCCCTTCTTCCAAATCTCATTTATGCCCCTCAGATGTCTTCTGTCAACTATCTCCTCTTTCACCCATGTCACATAAAGAGTGGTCTTTTGCTTTATCAAGACCCATCTCTTCCCCTGCACAAGCAGTCTCTGATAGATTGTTCCCTCTGTCCTCCCCAATGTGTCACTTATTTTCAGTCTCTTCCAGTCTACTGGTTCCTTTTCAATTGCCTACAAATGTGCCCAGGACTTTCCTATCCTCAAACAAACAACCTTCACTTGATCCTTCCATCACTGATACTGTCTTCTCTCTCCTCTATTCTTTGTGGACAAACTCTTTGAGAAGGCCCTTTACAAAAAGGACCTCCATTTTTTTTTTCTCCTACCCACTTTTTAACTCTTTTCAATTTAACTTCCGACCTCATTATTCCACTGAAACTGCTTTCTCCAAAGTTACAATAATCTCTTAATTGTGATGGTTTTGTGTCTGGAAAGAAGAGGATGGATGTAAACATTATTGTAGTGTTATAATTATTAAGATCTTGTCTGTGATTGTATATGTAAGTTGCAGAAGAAGGAAGAATCAAGCATAGCCTGGATTACTGAGAAAACAAGATACTCCCAAATAAGAAAAGTTTTTGGTAGTTATCTATTGCTTCTAGGACAAAATATGAAGTCCTAAGTCTGGAATTCAAAGCCCTGCACAATTTGACTTCCATTTACTTTTACATAGCATATTACTTGCTCTAACACAATTTAGCCAAAATGATGTATTAGTCATCCAAGGACTCAATGTTGCAACTCTCATTTCCATACCTTTTGTATATGTCATTCCCTATATCTGAAAAACACCTCTTCCTCACTTCTATCTCTTAAAATCTCCAGTTTCCTTTAAGATTAGGCTCAAATGCTCCCTCCTATGGGAAACCTTTCCTGACTCAATCTTTAGTGCTTTTTCTTCTTAAATTTTCTTATATGGACACATATTATAACCTCTCCTGGAAAAGAAGGAATAATTTTCATTTTTTTTTTCTTTTTAGTTCTATTAGCATGAACATAGCCTTGAACACAGCAGTCGCTACATGGTTGCCTAACTGAGCTCCAGTGGTCACATATCAATGGTCAGCTCCTAAGACCACACTGGAAGCTCCTGGACAGTAGGTAGTAAGGAGGTTCTATCAAGTAACTACTTCACAATTTGCTAGTATTGCACTTACAGATAATATAAACTAATCTCCCTAGAAAGAGAAAGAAACAAACATATTTAAGTGGGGAGACAGATAGACAGAAGACCTATACTCTTGCTTATTGGTTTAACTTGATTTACCTGGGTAGATCTTCGAGTCTGTCGAGCTTGTCTGGAACGTGCTTTCCGCTGAGACTCTGCTTCCTCATCCCGTACAGGTGTTAGATATGACCTGATAGGGAATTAAAAATCAACATTAGAATAACTGTACTTTGCTGCAAATTTAGAATTACTTATATTTCTTTGTCAATCAGTCCATCAACAAGCATCAATTAAATGCCTGCTACCTACTAGGCAAGATTTCCTTCAAAACTATCATTTTTCAACATGAAGCTTTCCCATTCATTCTCCCCCCCCCTATTAGTTTCCTCCCCCTGCACATAATTTTCAATTAATTTTATTTAGATTATATACATGTTGTTTTTCCCAAAGGAAAGTAATTTCTTCTTGGGCAGGGTCTATTTCATTTTTGTCTTTGTGTGCTAGTCTATTGCCTGCCAGATAGTAGACACTAAATAGCTGTTTATTAGTTGTAAATAAATGACCTTAGGAATCAATTAAGAGTTTAAATTTAATGCTAAAGGCAATAGAATCACCAGAATTTAACAAGTGGGAGAACTGCTAGGCAAGAAATCATTTCTTCATAAGATTAAAGTAGAAAAGAATGGAAGATGATAGCAAAAGATGAATAAGAATGGAAAGGAGGAGCTCATGGCAAATGGTTTCTATTTTTTCAGTGAAGTATGAAATTAGATCCTCAGATGGGAAAGTTTGGAACACTTTAAAAGGGGCAGGATAAAGAACCAATTTAGAAGGAGTGAAAGTACAGCTAGTTCTGTTATTATTATTATTATTTTTTAGCATGTGAATTTTGAGTTTGCTTCTTTGTAATTTCTTTCCTGAGTAACAGCCAATATGCAGAAAAATGCATGTTTCACAATAACTCTTAAACTGCAATCCTTCCAACACCCACTTCTAGGTCTTTGTCAAGGCAAGGTGCTATATTGAATGTATATCTTCTGATGCAGTGGGAGCAGTGTATGAAGGCTTGCTGGTCCAAACTATCTCCAGCCGGTATTCCTTCCACCATGCCCTCAGGCTCAAGTTTCATTCAGCCAACTTGTTTCCAGCCTAACTTGCTCCAGAAGCCAGCCCAAGGACACAGAATGAGCAATAGCCTGAGGCTAAGCTCAAGGCCTTGTCAAGCCATTATTTATTGCTGTGGTTTGCCCTTCATTTCAAAAAGGACCAATGACATCCCGGATAATATCTTGACTCATGCATGAATTGGATTTAAGTGAGGCAGAAATGCACAGTTGTCAGCCTCATTCTCTTCCAAAGTCATAAGAGTCCAGTGGCAAGATAAAAGTCAAGATGACTGGCAATGACCCAGGATGCAGAGGATGACCTTGGTGTGTTAGATGTAGTACTCCACAGAGGCAGCTTCAGCCACCTTCATGGCTACTGGAACAAACTATTCTCATCCATCCATTCCACCAATTATTTACTGTAGTACTTAGATGGTTCTATATATGTTAACATATATAAAATTATGCAACTAGTTTTTTTTTTAATTAGGTTTCCTTTTTTTTAATGGGTGACTATCAAAGTTTTCAGAGTTGTACACCTATCCCATTTTCTCCATAAGCAAACTACCTGCATTATCTCATGTGGCTAGGGACATCTGAAATTAGATTAACACAAATTTGGAGTGATCCAGGCAGTAGAGCTGCATGATTGTTGCCAGCTTTGCTCAACTATATATTAGGTGAAAGAAGCTGATTGTGAGGGTAATTCTGTGTCAGAGTTTGGTGTGATGTAAAATTAAGGGGAAAAAAGTGAAGTTTGATTTAAGATGATAGTCTGGGATAATACTAAGGGATAGAAGGATTGGAGATTATGGTGAAAACAAAGAATATGAGGATATGATATGAGAAAAGAATTTCAGGATTTCTGGTTGTAAAAGTGGAATATTTATGGGTAATGTAGAGCTGAAGGATGTGACTCTTCCTATTTTTAAGGTGGAGAAAAAGAATGGACTATAAAAGATCAAAAGATTTTGAAATGGGTAGATTACAATATTTGAGGAAAAAAATATGTATTTGGATTTGGGGTGGAAAACCATAAAGCATATGATGAATTCCTTGGAAAAGGAGATAGAATGATCTGTAGGTTGGTAAATAATTGACAACAAAATCTTAATTGATAGAAAGATTTGGGTAAATATCAAAGAAAGGGAGAAGTCTCTGAATGCCAGTGACAAAGGAAACATTTGATGATAGCTATGAGGAACAACAAATATTCCAATTTCTTCCACTAGAATTAGTGGGTCAGGGGGTGTGAAGGAAAACACAGCCAGTGTGAGAGAAGAGACTTGAATGTCTGAAGGAAGGCAGGACTACCTGAGCGCCAGAAGATGGAAGAACTATGAAAAGAAGAGGTTTAGAAATGAAAGGAATCTTGTTAAATATCAGGAATCATACAACATACAGTGGGAGGGTCAGAAGAATACATTTAAAGGGTAATGAAGAGACAGAATAACAGGAGTTTATGATCTGATAAAGGAATTTCAGACTATGGAGGAAGAACCCTTCGGGATGATAACAATATTAAGGGTTTACTCTAACCAAAATTATCATCCAATCATATCCTAGTGACAGTTAAACATTTGATTGCTATTTTTAATCCAAGATGGGAGTATCTAATTACTTTATAGCTGGCATAGAAGTAATAGTGAATGACAAAGATGCAAAAAGGAAGGGGGATAAAATCATATTCTCCCCTACCTATCCCCAATCCCACTCCCAACAGACTTCTGCTTAATTCACATTCCTCCTTCTGTCTTTTCTAAAAGACTTTCATGGGGGTCTAAAAGGAAGAAGAAAGTTAGCAGGCACTGAATTATCATAGATTTAAAGTTGGAAGGAACCTTAGCGATCACCAAATTCAAATCTCTCACTTTACAAAGG
This sequence comes from Sminthopsis crassicaudata, assembly GCF_048593235.1. Classification (NCBI taxonomy): domain Eukaryota; kingdom Metazoa; phylum Chordata; class Mammalia; order Dasyuromorphia; family Dasyuridae; genus Sminthopsis; species Sminthopsis crassicaudata. The sequence goes on along the minus strand of NC_133620.1, from coordinate 97,865,188 downwards.
AAGAAATGGAAACTCAGAAGGCAAATAACTAGCCCACCAACACACAGTACTAAGTGAAAATGCTGGAATTTGACCCCAGGTCCGCTGACTTAAAAGATGGCATTTTTTCTACTATACCACAGGTAAGGAATGACTATTAAGAAAGAATTTGTCTGTCTCTGAAGATTCAAAGCTTGTTACTCATTTTAAAAAAATGCAACAACAACAATAAATAAATAACACTCCATATACAAATCTGTTGTTTGGCCTTTTTTCTTGAAGAGAACTATGACATCAGGAAGGTGATGCCATGATGTGCAAGTGACTTTGATTGCAGTGAGGGAGGGCTAGGCAAGGTCACCTGTCTCAGTTTCCCCTCCAGAATCTGGGTCCAGTGGTCAGGTATATATCAGGACGACTAGAGATGGCCCTCATGAACTCAGATTATCTCAGTGATACAGGAAAAAGACCTATTTAATAATCCTCTTTTTTGTCAGTATTTTATTAGAATAATAGAAAGGAAATAACAGGCTTGAGATCACCTTGTAGACCATCAGAGCATTGTAAAAAGAACCCATATCCTTGAAATCAAGCACTGTATTTCTCAGATAGGCTCTATTTCACAAAGCAGTCATTGCTCTTGGAGGGGAACCCAACAGATGGATGATACTGTCCTGAATTTCCTTCCTTCTGTTCTTTTCAGTGTAAGTCACAGTTTCTGTCACTATATTCTTGGTTTTCCCCCATTTGTTTGCATATTTCATTATTCCTCATAGTAATAAGAAGTGGAATATACCTTAATTCATGATATAGAAACAAGAACTTCTAACCCACTGCTAGATCTTCTGACATACTGACAAACAGTATTTCTAATCAACTCCTTTAAGTTTACTATTAAACAGTGACATGGGAAGAGACTGAAGGTACTTAAACTCTGCTATCTAGTGATTCTCTTTCTGCTTTCTCTTTGATCCCCTCCTTTCTTTTATATACATATATACATGCATGTACATATTTCCTTACTCCCTTGTCCTAATAATGTTTACACTTTACCAAATTTCACCACTGAATTATCCTCCCCAGATGCCTCCTCTATTCCTATTAATGTACTACAGAATGGCCTTAGAGAAAGGAGTATAACTGATGCAGAGTGAGATGTGAGTATAACTAGAAAAAAACACCACAGCAGACACACACTCACACATATACATGTCTGCCAATGTATATATGTTTACTTCTTTGTAGGAAATTAGGACCATTTATAATGATTCTAACTGCTATTTAGCCAGTGGTACCCAACATTTTACTCTGGCAAATTAAGTCTGTTCTCATAGTTTGACACTATTTTTTCTCTCTACAAATTACAATGGTCCTTAATATATAATGAAGACAGGAAAAAGGTAAATAATTCAATTTTGTCTTGAGAGACTGCACACAGTATCTTAAAACTTGAAGAATGAATAATAACAATAAAGAAGAAGACATACATGAGTTTCAGGACCCTATTGTGATGACTTGGGCAAAGAATTATTATGCTATATGATGGTCATATCTCCTAATAATTTAGTCTATCTTAATTATCTTTAGATAGGAAGTGCTCAAAAATTTAAGTTTGAAAAAGTTCACTTCCCAAGAAATTATGTTCCATCCCAATAAGAAAGAATACTCTGAAGAAGAAAGAAAAGAGGAAAAATAACATTATGGGAGATTAAAGGTTGCCACAGTGGAATATAAAAGGATAAGGGGTCTCTTTATGGAGACAAAAGAAGTGTGTTCTTAAAATGAAGATCAAGAAATTCTATTCCATTTTTCCCTCATACAAAGAGACCAGCAAGTCTACAAGACTACACAGCAATATGAATTGGTATAGACATTCTGGAAAGTAATTTGGACTATACTTCCCCAACCATTTCCAACCAATTATTAAACTATGCATATCCTTTGACCCTGTGATGTATCTATCTTGTCTATATCCCAAAGGGATCAAAGAAGGAAGAAACAGTTCTATATGCACAATATTATTTATGGCTTTTCTCTTTGTGGTGGCAAAGAATTGGAAACCAGTGGGTGCCTCTTAATTGGGGAATGTCTGAAAAAATTATGTGAATGTAATGGAACAATACCATTGAGTTATAAGAAATAACAAAGGGGACAATTTCAGAGAAATCTAAGAAAACTTGTGAGCATAACTAGGAAAAAGATTTATAGCATAACAACACTGAAAAAACAAACAATTATGAAAGACTTACGAACTCTGATCTAATGCAATGCTGAATTATGACTCCAGAGGCACAATGAACAGTGCTGCTCACTTCCTAACAGACTAAATATGCTGAATGAAATAAACAGTTACTGACATGGCCAATGGGGGGTTGTTTGCATGCCTATGCCTCATTATTACAAGAATTCTGCTTTTCTTTTTTTTCTATTAAAGAAAGAAGAACATTAAGAAGGGGAAAAATGCTTGTTAATTGAAAAAAATTTTTTTAATTACATAACTAATTTAATTCAATTAAGATGGGTTGTGAGTTTAAAATCCTTGCCCTTAAAGACTTAAATTGTCAAAAATGGAAATGTCAAATACATGCATATCACCACCATAACAACCCTACATTGCACAATAATATATGTATAGTGAGTTAAAAAGGTAGCAACAAAAAGTTATATGAAATCTGAGATCATGAAGACTTCCCAGAGGAGGCAATAGCTGATTTTGGCAGTTAAGAATATCTAGTCCAGCAGTAAGAGATAGAAACAGAAATTGTATTTAAAATAACTGTAGACAAAATAAAATATTTGGGAGTCTACCTGCCAAATACAATACAATTAGAAAACACTTGTTACACAAATAAAGTCTGATCTAAACACCTGGAAAATATCAATTGTTCACAGGTAGTCCAAGCTAATATAAAAATGACAATTCTACATAAGTTGGTCTACTTGTTCAGTGCCACACTGTTACATTGTATCAAACTATTACAAAATTATTTTATAGAGCTAGAAAAATAATAACAAAATTAAATTGAAAGAACAAAAAGTCAAGAATATCAAGGGAAATAATGAAAAGGAAGGAAGGAAGGAAGGAAGGAAGGAAGGAAGGAAGGAAGGAAGGAAGGAAGGAAGGAAGGAAGGAAGGAAGGAAGGAAGGAAGGAAGGAAGGAAGGAAGGAAGGAAGGAAGGAAGGAAGGAAGGAAGGAAGGAAGGAAGGAAGGAAGGAAGGAAGGAAGGAAGGAAGGAAGGAAGGAAGGAAGGAAGGAAGGAAGGAAGGAAGGAAGGAAGGAAGGAAGGAAGGAAGGAAGGAAGGAAGGAAGGAAGGAAGGACTGTGACCTAGTAGTTATAAAGCAGTAGTTATCAAACCCATTTGGTACTAGCTAAGAAATAGAGGGGTAGATCAATCGAATAGGTTAGATATATACATGACACAATAATCAATAATTATAGCAATCTAGTATTTGATAAACCCTCACACTCTAGCTTCTAGAATAAGAACTCACTATTCACAAAACTACTGGGAAAACTGGAAAATAATAAGTTAGAAACTCAGCATAGATCTACATCTCACACTCCATACCAAAATAAGGTCAAAATGTATACATGATTTAGATGTAAAGGATGATACCAGAGGCAAATTAGGAAAGCAAAGGATAGTTTACCTATCAGATCTTTGGAAAAAGGAGGAATTAATGACCAAAGAAGAACTAGAGAACATTATAAACTACAAAACAGACAATTTTGAATATATTAAATTTTAAAGTTTTTGCACAAACAAAATCAATACAAACAAGATTAAAAGGGAAGTACAAAGCTGGGAAAATATTTTTATAGTTAGTCTCTAAGGCCTCATTTCTTTTTCTTTTTTTTTTTTTATTTAATAGTTTTTATTTACCAGATATATGCATGGGTTATTTTACAACATTGACAACTGCCAAACCTTTTGTTCTAATTTTTCCCCTCCTTCCCCTCCCCCCGGATGGCAGGTTGACCAATACATGTTAAATATGTTAAAGTATAAATTAAATACAATATATGTATACATATGGACATGTATACATGTCCAAACAGTTGTTTTGCTGAACAAAAAGAACTGGACTTTGAAATATTGTACATTTAGCCTGTGAAGGAAATCCAAAATTCAGGCGGACAAAAATAGAGGGATTGGGAATTCTATGTAGTGGTTCATCATCATCTCCAGAGTTCTTTTGCTGGGTGTAGCTGGTTCAATTCATTACTGCTCTATTGGAACAGATTTGGTTCATCTCATTGTTGAAGAGACCCACGTCCATAAGAATTGAGCATCATATCGTATTGTTGTTGAAGTATACAACGATCTCCTGGTCCTGCTCATTTCACTCAGCATCAGTTGATGTAAGTCTCTCCAGGCCTTTCTGAAATCATCTTGTTGGTCATTTCTTACAATAATATTCCATAATATTCATCTACCACAATTTATTCAGCCATTCTCCAATTGATGGGTACCCATTCATTTTTCAGTTTCTGGCTACTACAAAAAGAGCTACCACAAACATTCTTGCACATACAGGCCCCTTTCCCTTCTTTAAGATCTCTTTGGGATATTAGCCCAGTAGTAGCACTGCTAGGTCAAAGGGTATGCACAGTTTGATAACTTTTTGAGCTTAGTTCCAAATTGCTCTCCAGAATGGCTGGATGTATTCACAATTCCACCAACAATGTATCAGTGTCCCTATTTGCCTACATCCCTTCCAACATTGTGCACTTTCCCTGTCATTCCAGCCAATCTGACAGGTGTGTAGTGGTATCTCAGAGTTGTCTTAATTTGCATTTCTCTGATTAATAATGACTTGGAACATCTTTTCATATGGCTAGAAATAGTTTCAATTTCTCTAAGGCCTCATTTCTAAAATAAAGAACTGTCAAATTTATAAGAATACAAGTCATTCCCCAATTGATAAATGGTCAAAGGATATGAACAGATAAGTTTCAAATAATGAAATTAAAGTCCTCTATCATAATATGAAAAAAATTCCTCTAAATCACCACTGATTAAAGAAATGCAAATTGAAACAACTCTGAGGTACCACTTCACACTTTTCAGACTGGCTAAGATGACAGGAAAAAATAATGACAAACGTTGGAGGGGGATGCGGAAAAACTAGGACACTTAGTGCATTGCTGATGGAATCATGAAATGATCCAATCATTCTGGAAAGCAATTTGGAACTATGCCGAAAGGGCTATAAAACTGTGCATACTCTTTGACAAAGCAGTGTTTCTACTGGATCTATATTCCAAGAAAATCATAAAAGAGGGAAAAGGAACCATACGTGCAAAACTGTTTGTAGCATTTTTTTTTTTTTGTGCTGGCAAAGAATTTGGAAATAAGTAGATGCCCATTAATTTGGGGAATGGCTGAATAAATTATGGTATATAAAAGTAATGGAATTGTTCTATGAAAAATGATGGACAAGCTGATTTTAGAATGACCTAGAAAAATTTACACAAACTGATGCTGAGTGAAACAAGTAGAACCAAGAACACATTGTACACAGTAACAGCAAGATTATGCAATGATCAACTATGATCTCAGCAGTTCAGTGATCCAAGGTAATCCCAATAAACTTTGGATAGAAAATTCCATATGTATCCAAAGAGAGAACTATGGAGAATGAATGTAAATCATCATATGCTATGTTCACTTTTTCCTCCTTTTTCTTGTTTTTTTTTTTCCTTGTTTTTTCCCTTTTGTTCTGATTTTTCTCTCCCAACAAGATTCATAAAGAAATGTGCATCAAAAAAATAAAAAGTTAATATATATGTATAACCAGGGGAAAAAAAAAGAAAACAATGAAAAAAAGGGGGGGTATCTAGGAGTTCAAATGGGAAGAATATTTCAGAGAAAAAGAATAACGTAAGCAAAGACAAGGAGGCTGGAGAATCATAAAATTTACAAGATAAAAGGTAACTCAGAAGTTTCCCAGTCTAATTAGGAACTCAATATATTTATCTCAATCAACAATCTTATTGAGCAATCAACCAGCCTTTGCTAGAAAGCTTCCACAGAGGGAAAACCCACTATTTTTAAAAAATTGTTTTTTAATTAAAAAAATAAAGATGCCTTTTGTTTTTTATAAGTCTTTTTTAAATACAGAATTCCTCCCTAGATCATACCAAACTTGAACAGTTCAGCAAAAATAATCTGACTGCCTGAGACATCCTGTCCTGTGGTCTCTTTGTATGTCATGTTTTCTTCTTCTAGAGCAAGCCTAATGACTAGAATGACTGGAATGGTGGTGCTTTCATTTATGAGATGGTAGAATGGGATCAGGTGTTAGACATGTGATTTCATTGACAAAGGGAACTCCCAAATGAGGAAACTTCTCTGCAACTTACAATTTTAGTGAGTTTGCAATGAGGGTTTATGTGACTTACCCAGGTTCGCAAAGTTATTTCTTGCTGCACAATAATATTTGATTACATCTAAACACCCCAGTTTGTTCAGTCAGCCATTCCCCAGTCAATGGTAATCACTTTGTTTCTAATTCTTGGCCACCACAAAAAGTGTAGCTGTGAATATATGTTGAATATAGGATCTCTTTGTCATTGAAATCCTTGAAGTACATGCACAGCAGTGGGTTTCCTAGAGCAAAAAGTATGAATAATTTTAGTCACTGTTCTCCACAGCCAGTTTGAATTGGATCTTAAGAGCTGGTTGTTAAATTTTTATTGTGCATACTTTTTTTTTCTTGTGGGGAGCTGGCTGTTAAACATTTGCCAGTATGCTCTTTTATCACATATTTTTGGAATGATTTCCAGAAGAGTAGAGCCAATTTCACAGCTTATCATCAATATTTTATTAGTATACTGCTTTCCATACTCCTTTCAATCTTGATTAGAGCCATTTTTGTCTTCAATTCTTTAATCAACAAGCATTTATTTAACAACTTCTTTGTTTAAACTTTATTAAAATAACATAGCTGTTTCCTGCTATATCCCATTTGCAGAGAACTCCCTTTTATAACAAGGGAAAAATGTTAAATAAAACTGAGAGATACAATTGTAAAAGGAAGTTAATTTCTACCAAAAGAAAATTTTTAATCATCATCATCCAGTTGGTCAGTCTTTGTAACGTGCTCTCCTGGCAGTTACAATTACTAGTCTGTCCTAGACCCACCAGAGTACCTTTGACCACTGTCCTTTGCAGTGTGAGCTCTACCCGGCTCGCCTCCTCTGAGGCCTTCTAAGGTCTCTGGCCACAATCTCTTGAATCTATAGCTTAGTAACCGGTAGCGCACTCAAGAACAACCACGTATAATCTTAAAAGCCTTTATTATACCTACTCACATAATGCCTTAACTGATGCCCTGACTTGTTGGTTCCTTAGTGAACACCTGGTCAGAAGACCCATGTGTTCACTACCAAAACCCTTACCTCTTTCGGCTACCCATCTTGGCTTGGCCACCCAGGCTGGTGAGCCAGGGTGAACAGCAGGAGGTTAAAGAGGGCGGTTGCTGCCTGCAGTGGGCTTATATAGGGCCTGTGAGGTCGGTCACACACACAGCCAATCAGCGAGAGAGTCACCCATTACAAAACTATCTCAATATGGCCAGGATCCCGCCCAAGGGCAGTCCTAATATCCACAGAAATTACTTCTGGGCCTCAATCCCGATGCACTGTGTCCGCCCCTTTAAAGGGCCCTTACAAGTCTTCAATAATTTAAGATTGTCAAAGTAGTTTAAACACATTATTAGATCTAAAAAATTCAATTCATTATCTTCCCCTTTAATCCTCCCCTTCTTCCAAACCTTCCTCTTTCTATTGAGGGCCACCAGTCTCAGGTTCATAATCTTGACATTCTTGTTCTGGGTTCTTCACTTTAACTTTTCCATGTATCCAATTAACTGCCTTCACATCATCCCTCACATACATTTACTAGCTGAAGTCAGGCCTTCATCACTTCCTATTTAAATTATAGATCATTACAAAAGCCTCCTCATCAGTGTCCTTGCCTCTAGTCCATCACAAACACTGATACTAAAGTAATTTTCCCATAACTGTAGAACTGACCAAGTGACTTCCCTACTCAACCCACCCCAATGACTTCACATTTGCATCAGGAATAAAATATGAACCGCACTGTTTAGTTTTTAAAATCCTATTTGTCTTACCATCCTCACTGGAGACTCCTGCACTCTGGGATCCCTCCAAATTGGGCTAATCTCTGTCCCTCGTACATAGCAGGCCACTACTTTCCTCTGTGCCCCATGCCTGGAGTATACCTTCCACAGAGTGCCTTTGTTTCTATAAAAGCATCACTTTTTGAAGGAAGTTTTTCTTGATTACATGAACTGCTTGTATTCTCCCCTCATAAACTACCTTGAATTTAACTTCTTTATGTATAGTTCTATTTCTTCTCTATCTGCATGTGTGCACACTATTCAAATCTGTATATGGATCTATTTTCTCTTCCATATGCAAAATCATTGCAAATAGACTGTTTGACAGTTGTATTCATGTCCCAGGCACTTCACACAATGCTTAGCACAAAAAGGGCGCTTCATAAATACTTGCTGATTAATTGATATATCTGCTGATTTGATGCTCATAATCTGTGAGGCAGATGTGACTATTACTACCACTTTACAGGAGAGGAAACTGAGGCTGGATCTGCCTAGTAAATGACTAAGACAGGTGTCAAACTCAGATCTTCCTGACTCCATTAACTATATCACCTAGCTGCCTCATCTGTTCTATACATTTAAAGAGACCAAGAATAGTGATTCCTTTGAGGTTAACTTGTATGAATTATTTGAATGGCAGTAAAATACAAAACTCCTGAATAATAATAATCTTCTATCTTAAATCTAAAATGGACTCAAGAAGTTATCTGGTAATATCCTTTTCCTTTAAGTAGCCAAGTAGTATTTATATTTTGCAGATGAATCAGCCAGGGTCCAAGGTCACACAATGTTAGTTTTAAAGTGGGACTTCTTCCCTTCCAAACAGAGCTTCAACCACTCCTGGCTTTGTGGTTTATGATGTAAGATACCAAACATAGGTACAGCTAAGTATATTAAAGTTAATTTTAACTGTTCTCATGTCTTAGTGTATCTTTCACTATCACTTCAGTGTCCCAGATGAAAACTGGAACTCGCATCTCGGTCACTAATATACAATATGGAAAAGATGATAAAGAAAACTAGAATTTTATTTGTAGAATACAATTTGCTGTTGAGTCCTGCCACGGGGGTCTTATCAGAGAGATGTTAGTCTTAATCCCTCTTTGCTGTTTTTCTTAGTAGGCGCTGGATACAAATATTCCATATACTAATATGGGACAAACTACAGTTGTGAGCCATCAGAAACTCAAAGTCACTTATGGGTCTGATTGAGTGCTGGTAAAGCACTCCTCATATTCATGAGTCATTTTCTCTAGAATTCTAAAAATCTGAATAAAAGATATTATTTTCAAGTCCTTCTTTTAAATCAGAAAACCCAGAAACAGTTCATGAAGTATTTAAACTTATTAGAATTTTGCTTCTTTAGGCAGCCAAGTTGCAAAGTGGCTAATTTTATTCCGTATCTTAAAGTTTTTCTTTCTTTCGCCCCCATGCCCCTCAAAAATCTCTCCCCGCTTAAGAATGGCACTTTTATGTTTTATGAGGTAGTCAGTAGTGGGCTCCCACTTTTCAAGATATTTATAGACATAGCAATAGGCACAAATTTAGAGAACAATACGCTTGAACAAGACATTTTCTTCCCAACTGTGGCATTTGCAGCCTGCCACCCCTGATCACCTACCCCACTAGGACCCCACCACTGTGTCCTCTGCCTATTGACAGACTACTTCTGATAAAAAACATTCGGTTACCTCCTTGTGTAGGCCTGCATAGCAGAATGAAGGTCAAAAGAACCGTGGAGATGGATAGGAAAGAAAGGTAAGCAGCTGCCGGCAAAGACTGCAGTCTCAGCACCCAGTTTCCCTTGGAAACTAGGGAAGGCTTGTACTGTCACCACTACCCAGAAAGCCTGAGGTGAAGCTTGTAATTTGCTAAGAAGCTGTCTACAAAAGAGGAGGAGGAGAAGGGAGGGGGGCTGGAATCTTAGGCTGTGCAGAGCCAATGATGATAACAGTTCCCCAAAGAAGATTCCATTAGATGCATATTTTATATACTGTACCAAGCAGATCGATATTTGTGATTTGGTACAGAGCAGAGGGCCCCTCTCTATTATTTCCCTTCCTTGTAAGAGAGGACAGGCCAGGACAGCACAGATTCAGCTTTTTTTGAGCATCATTTCCTCTGCCCTTGGGCTAACCCCAGTGATTGTATCCTTTCATGTGAGTTGTAAGTACAGTCTTACTTGAGACTGAGAGAAAGCCAGCTGGCAAACCCCATGGGTGGCATGGAAGTAAGTAAGCAGACACCCAAGAGGCAGAAATTCAGGGACAAGATTCCAGATTTGATGTAAATGTGTTAAATGAGGATGGAAGGGGTCTGCAAGTACTACCCAGTTGGATAATCTTGTTATAATCCAACAAGATTTCTGGAACATAAACATTTTTATTTCTGTATGAAATTTGATTTGTAGAGAATTTGAGGACATATAATAACTAAGTCCCAATTAGTGTGAATGAGGAATTCCTGAAGGGATTGCATGTATTCCCATTCACACTATTCAAAGTTATAATTATGTAAAATATGGTGACTGGTTCTAGCCTAAAGGAAATGCAATTTAAATTTGAATAATGCAACCATGGGAGGGGAGGTGGGGGGAGAAGACACAGTTATTTCATACTCATTGAGATTTGGCTGTTCATTCAAAGGATAATATATTTCTCCAATTAAAAGTAAAATTAAAGCAGAGCATTAGGTCTGTAAAAGGACCAGGGGATATCACTATTCAGGTTTATGTAAAGAAAACTCCCAGACTCTTCTTCCAAACCATCTAAGTCACACTGCACTTTGCTTCTATTCAGTAGCCTTTTATGTTTAGGCACAGGGTGAAACAAATGTTGCTTGGACCTACCTTAGACCTAAGTGACAGGGGTACTAAATATCTAGCGGCCGGATCTCGGTCTAGTTTCTCACCTGGATGCCCCTGGTGGAGCTACTTCCCTACCACTTTGGGCCTACAGTTTTCTCATCTGCCCCATGAGGTGGATGGACCTATATCTACAGTCTCTGTTAACTCTTGAGTCTACAAGTAGTCAGTCAATTAAGCCCTACACACTCATCCTAGAGAGAAAGCCATTTTCATGTAAGTAATGATTTTGTTATCAAGGTCATTGCATATTTACGCCAATGCGAATTATGCCAAGTTGGCAAGTTCTGCTGGCAAAGGAAAAGCAATCTCTCCTTCCTTCTGTAGCTGCAGACTGCACCAGGTAAGTGCACCAATGTAAGCCATTGATTGTAATGTACAGATACTTTTTTCTCTCTTCTCTTCTACCTTTTCACATATTCATGACCCTAATTCAAGTTTTTATCACCTGCTTCGGGATAATTGATACAGCTTCCAGATTGGTCTCCCTAAGTTAACTCTTTCCACACTCCAATTCATCCTTTCCACACCTACCAAGGAGATAGTCTTAAGGCACAGACATGATCATCTTCCTCCCCTACTCAGTAAAATTCTGTGGCTCCCATTAACCTGAGGACTAAATACAATCTCTTTTGGTTTTTAAAATCTCTTACAACCTAGTCCTAGCCAAGCTTTCACTTGTTACTGCATGCTACTCATTTGCACTCACTAGGAAATCCCACAAGCTTGCACATATACATTCCCAACACTATCTCTTTGTCTCATGCCTTGTAAAGGTCAACAGTCTCCATGCCTGAAATGTGCTCCTTCCTCACCTCCATCTTTTAGAATCTTTAGTTCAAGGATTACCTTCTCTTTGAAAGTGTTCCTGAACCCCCAAACAAGACTGTCATTCACCTCATAATCAACACTGTATATATTCCACCCCCCCACCTAACTCCCAACATCCCCCCATAGCCACATACATCCCATCTCTGACTCTGGGTAACTTCTTTCAGCCTCAATTTCCTCACCCATAAAATGAGAATAATAATGATATCTACTTAACAAGATTGTTAAGAGACAACATGTATAACACTTGGTAAATCTTAAAGTGATTACATAATTACCATTACTGTGACCCCCCACTTTTCTTTCCCCTTTTTGCTCCCCTGTTATCAGAAATTCTAGATATTATCCCTCTACATACTCTTTTAGCAGTTTTTAAAGTTACTTTTTGGAACCTTTTACTTTATAGAACCCTAGGAGTTTTTTTGTTTTTTTTTAAATAAGTTTAAGAATAATAATTTTTAAACCTACTTCTCATGATACTAAATAAGATTGATCTTATATTTTCAGATCAGTTTTAATGTTAATATAATATCAGACAGAGTTTAACTTTTAATGAAGTTAAAGGACATGTCTATTTATTATCAAGTTTTATAACTAAGAACACTGGTTATGATGGCTCACCCTGCAAGATATTTTATAGCAGCTGAATTTTTTTTTCTTACTAAACTAGTATTTTGGAAGATTGTTTATCCCATTATCACATACATTTTGAGTAGGCTTTTAATTTTTTGTAAACTCCTTGGCAAATCTATTGGAACCATGGACTGCTTATATCATTATATATTTTTGAGTTTGTTGAGTCTTGATTCTAGAACAAGAAGTTCCCCTATCATTCATGATCAATTTTAGTTGATAATTTTTGGCTGGGAGGCAGTTTGCCCTAAGGGATCAAACTCAGGATAGATATTAATAGTTCAGTGCTAATATGGCAGAAGGTCTATAGTTGTAGTGCTTAAGACTTTTGTTGTTGCAACACTTTTATCAAAGACTTGGATAAAAGCATAGATAACATACTCATCAAATTTTCAGATAACACAAAGCTGAAAAAAATAGTTCAAATACTTGGTGATAATTTGGATTAAGAGCATTTTAGAGGATGTTAGAGCAAATGGCTAAATTCATGAAGAAGAAATTCAAAAGGGATTTATAAATGTAAAGTCTTTCACTTGTGTACAAAAATAATCATTGCAAATATAAGATGGGGGATGCAGAGTTATATAGTAATATTTCTGGATAAGATCTTAGGGGTTTAGTGGACTCATTATGGATCATCAGTGTAATATGGCAGCCAAAACAAATAATGTGACAGCAGACAGAATTTCTAGGGGGAAGCATATGATAGTTCCTCTGGACTCTGCCTTCATCTGATGTCATCTGGAGTAGTGTTTAGTTCTGGGCACTGCTATTCAAGAATGTCCTTGAAAAGCTGGGGAATTTCCAAAGGAGAATTGCCAGGATGTGAAGGGTCTTGAGTCTTTGAAATGAGAGGAACCTTTGAAGGAAGTGGGCATTTCAGCCTAGAGAAGAGAAGATTTGGGGAGACATGTTCCTGCCTTTAAATATATGAAAAGCAGACATCTAAAGCAAGGATTAGACTTGTTTTGCTTTGATGCAGAGGGCAAAATCAACAATAGTAGTTGAAAATCAGAGAGAGATAGTCTTAGCCTTGATGTCAAGAAAAATTTTGGCTTTCACATTCCTAAAGGTAGAACTGTCCAAATGTGAAATGAGCTTTCTTTTTCTTTATTTTTAATTATCATTTTTTCTTCTTCCCTCCCATCCACTGAAAAGGCAAGAAATACATGCAGTGTTCCTTATACATCATATGAAGTCAAGCAAAACATATTTCTACATCAACCCACTTTTCAAAAGAAGAAAAAAAAAGCAAAATAAAGAAAATGAAAAAAAAAATAAAATATATATATATATATATATATATATATATATATATATATATATATATATATATACTTCATTTTGCACTCAAGAGTTCATTCTTTCTCTCTCTGGAGGCAGATAGCAATTTTTTTCCAGCAAGAATGCTTTGTGGATCACTGTATTGAGCCTATCTCTATTAATAATAATTCGTAATAACAGATAGCTAGCTGAAGCAGTAGAAAGAGTGCTGTACCCAGAGACAAAAGGTCTGAGTTCAAAGATGTCCTCACACTTACTAGCTGTGTGACCCTCAGCAAATGACAATCTGTTTGCCTCAGTTTCTTATGTGTCAATTGGGGATAATAACAGCATCTATCTTTCAAAGTTGCTTTGAGGATCACCTAATATTTATAAAGTGCTTTGTAAACTTAAAAGTGCTGTATAAATGCTAGTTATGATGATGATAACTATAATGAAACCAGTTTAAATTCTTAGAAAACTTTTGTATAAGTCACCTAGGCCAACTCATACACAAGAGGAATCCATAAAGTGGTCTTTGAAGTTTTACATATAGGTATCACTCTCATTTTACAAGTGAGGAAACCCCATATGAAGCAAGTTATATGACTTGCCCCAAGTCACACAGATGTTAAGTGCCTAATTCCCAGTGCAGTGTTCTATCCACTGAACCACCCAGCTACCATCAGAGTATAAAAAAATAACAAAATATAAAGTATGTCAAATATCCTGAAAAACATGAACTGTTAATATAAAAGGGGGAGGTGAGATTAACAGAGAAAGCAAAAGAAAGGCCTTGTGCTATGTCATGTGTCAGATTTTTCTATTAGAGGGGCAATATTTTCTATTCCAAACAGTTCTTACCAATGGTAGGGGCCAAAGATCAGAGGCTATGATTCTTTTTTCTCACTCTCCCCACAACTCACATCCCTCAGGACCCTATAGAGCCTCATCTTGAGGACTAACGTTAAGAACAGGATTCCTATTATTTCAGGAAAACTACTGCCTCAGAACTCCCTTTATTGGAAACAAATTTTCTACTGTGGTAAATAAGAGTCTTAAACCCAAAATGAGAAGTCACCAAAAGAGGTAAATGGACCCAGAGAAAAGGAACCTAATGACAAAATCCATCTTCAGGCTTCATAGATTTCCTTTGGCAGACCTTTTTTACTTTCTAACTTGTTAGGGGCAAACAATGTGTGCTGGGGTATTTTTTATTTTGACCCAGTAGTTGCTGGACTGGTCGTTCTGCTTTCTGGATATTATGTGCTTTTAAAAAACACTCAATTTCATTATTAGAGGAGCTTTGCTCCCAGACATTTGTTAAGGTATCACTGTATGTTATTTGGATATCAAAGGACTGTAACTCCTTTTAAGTTTGTGCCCATATTCCCTGTGTAGCTTATCATACGGTAGTTTCTCTGATACAATGGTGAGAATGAGACCCTAAGAGGACAAGCCATCGGCACCACTAGCTTAGTACTCAGTTGTTCTCATCTCTTAATTTGTTCTCCTCGTCCTTTACTAATGTATATTCCCTTAGTTTCTCTAAGCTGTCTCTGTTCAAAAAAGCATGTTAGATTAAAGCTAAGTCAGTGTTTCCCTGGGATGTCTGGGAGGCAGAGAAAGATAAAGGACAATTTAGTGTTTATAACAAAGAACCTAATCAATCCACACAAACTAACTAAGTGTAACATTATGCCTACAAATGAGAAATAAAAATCACTGTGTTTAGGAATCTTACATCCTCTTGGAGGAGGCAATGAGTAATAAAGGAGAGGCTTTAGCCACTATGGCCATTTTCATGAAAACTCTCTGAATAAAACTGGTTTGCCTCAGAGTAAAGGTACATCCCACTGAGCCCCAGCTCCCTCTATTCATTACATGTCTATAAAGCTTTGCTCCAGGTGACATAACTAAGTTGGTTCACAAAAACTCGTATTTTTAAAAATCAAAACACAGAAATTAAGAAATTTTCAGAAATTTAGCGTCCATAGTCCCAAAGTGTCCATCTTACAAAGGTGTTCTATCTCCTTCAAAGAAAATACCAAAAGCCTTTGATCCCTGGATCTACTTTTGCAAACAAACTTCCAGGGCAGAGGCTACAAAAGTAGCTCAGCTAAATCCCCTTTACTTCTCCCCAACCTCCTACCACCATCACCCCTATACACATCTTTTACTCTTCATTTTTATCTGACTCTCTCCTGCTCCAGCCCCAACCTCCCACACAAGAGCAGCCTCAGGGACTTTCGGGATAATCCACCTCACAGCAGCCGGGCAGAGCCCACAGCCTGCAGCTCTAAAGATGAGGAGCGTCCGGAACAGCTCTGGTGTGCTTCTGCTGCCATCTTATGGGCACAAGAGATTCAACGTGAGCAATGTGGAAAGGAGGATGGCTCTGGACTCCAAGAAGAAGAGTCCAGATTCCGCCTCTGACACTCACTCAACTTCATTTAAAAAATAAAGGGACCCAGCTAAATGGTCTCTCAGAGTCCTGCTGGCTCTAGATCTGCGACATTCTGTTGCAAAGTTTGTCCACGGTGCCAGTCATCAGCAGGCTTCTCCTGAACCTTCATAGCTGACTTGCCCAGTATATCTGGCTTTGATCAGAAGGTGCCATTTTAAAACTTTCCATCTTATATACAAAATAACATTTCTTTCCCAAAAGATACAAGCAAACTCCACTAGGATAGTAGCAAAACAGCTCTGACTCAATTCTGAAGATATCTTTACTTCAGTGTATAATTTCTTACTCAAATGCTAAGCCAAAAGCACTCTATCTCTCCACCAATCCCCCTCCCCCCCCACATGCACCCATGGTTGTTCCCATAAAAAGACATATTGAGAAGAGTCAGTACCATGGACTTATTAGATATTACTTAAGTGGTCAGCTGTCCGACTTTAAGGCTGAAATATATCAGAAAAGCTTAAAACTTTTCATTTGGGGCATTTTTTTGATTTCTTTCCCTGAATAGAGCAACTTAGGCAATCCTCCCATCAAACCATCACAAAAGGAAAAGGCTAAAAGAACATGCATCTCAGCTACTGAAGGATTAGAGAGGGAGTCTTTAAAGGAGCTTTACCTGAAATTATTGCCTTCCCTTGTCCGACTGTTCAGACTTTCAGCATACCTGAGCAACTGGCTAACCCTAAGGAGCCTCTGAGCTCAGAAGGGGCTGATGTGCCAGCCAGGGCAGCAGTTTGCTGGACATCTGCCTAGCATACAATAGGCCAACCCCCTTCAGACAAATTCACACTTCTTTGCTTTCTACAGAACCAGCACTGGGAGGGAACTGGCTCAAATGAATGTGGGCTCCAATCTCTACCTAACTGTATCTCAGGGAACTTCTGTCTGCCCTGATGTATCTTACAACGTACCCAGGTAGATGATTTCCAGAAAGTCCAGCTCCCAGTAGTCAGGGTACCCCACACCTGCCTTTGCCTTCTCCCTATTAAAACACTTAGCCCTTTCTTTCTGATGTGGGCACTGGCAGTCTTCTCTACTCAACATGGAAAAGTCAATTGGAAGAAAAGGAAGGAAAAGAGAAAAAAAAAAAAAAACATTTGGGGCCCTCCCGAAGGCATAGCTCTGAAAAAAGGATCAACTTTATCTAAAAGTAGATTAGCTATAAAAACATAGCTGATAAAAGCTTTGAGTAGTAGGTGTTAGATAACTGCTCACTTTACTCTGAAGTGCCCAGGAAACTGGGGAAAGAGCTACTAGAGGTGCCCCATCTCTGAGTAGAAGATTCCCTCTCCATTCTGAGTTCATGTGTAGTGGCCAATGGAAGACTTTCCAAATAAAATTGCAAGGCTTCTCTCTTTCTGAAGTGGCAAGTATTTTTAAGTTCTTAGGGAAAAACAAAAACAAAAACTCCACCTATTTTGTCATGTTTTTCTTTTAAGAGAAATTGAGATTTTTGTGCCCTCTAAAATTTTCATTTAATTTTTTTATTGAATATTACATTTTTGTTTGTTTCAAAATCTTGATTCCTGATAACTTAACCCTTGATAGCCTGAGTTTTAGGTATTCCAGGACACTTTTGCTAAAACTGTTCAATAGGGAGTAACAGCCAGTATTGTGATTGTTTTTAAACTATGAAATATGTCTTAGTGGTAATGCAGAGTAAACAGAAGGAGAAATCTTGCTCAAACCAAACCTCTCTGTCAAGGTCAGCTGTTCCCATACCAAATTTGCTAATTATAGCTCCATGTAGATTACAAAGTGTTTACATTCTTGGAAACATCTTGTCACTGAGATGGAAAGTATCAGAAGGTAGCTGCCCATGACTGACATTTATTCTTTCACTCTTACAAAAATTTCAGTTCTGGATCCTAGCATAAACTATAGTCGCTAAAACCAGGATATACTAAGTAACGGGAAGGAAAAACTTAGGCAAACCTAGTAGGTTGAAAAAATAAGACCTTGGACTTAAGAATCAGAAAGGCCACCTTCAAATACTATCCCTAATGCTTCCTAGCTATAGGACTGACCGTGGACAAGAAATCTGACCTCGTTGAGTCTCATTTTTCTCATCCATAAAACGGAGAGAATAACCATCTGTAGTATCTACATCAGAGCTCTGGGGTGAGGGTCAAATGAGATAACAAATGTACAATGCTTTGTGAACTTGAAAGCACTGTGAAAATGGTACTCATTATTAATTTTACCTCTGAAACAAGATCTCTACAATTTCTGTGTGGCTTGTGAAATAACCTGAAATAAAGAATTGTAGTAACATCTAGCACTCTTGGTCCCAATAATGAACAATGAACAAGCTGTGAGCAACAGATTGTACTAAAAATCTAGGATACCATATACACCAAAATACTCATCGAAGCACTGAAGTATCTGTGGGTATAGCAAAGAGACGGAAATAACGTGGTAATTGAGTAAGGGGTGGCTAAACAAATTGTGACATGAATAAATATAATCACAGGAAATAGGGAAGATGATGAATTCAGAAAAGCATGGAAAGACTTAAATAAACTGATACCAAATGAAAAAAACAAAAACAGAAAAACAACAAATGCAATAATTATGACATGTAATTAGAAAAAAAAACCAATAAAATGAAAATGAATGCTGCTTAATTATAATAGTTCACCTTGGAGAAAACCAGAATATTTACTTTCCACCCTTTGTTGAAGAGATGAGATACTTTGGGTGTTAATGTTGCCTATACTATCTGATGCAAATGATATACTGGTTCATTTTCCTAAATTATTTTTAATGCCTTAATACATTTTGAACATTTACATATTTTAAACACTAGGTTCTGAGAAGAAGGGCACAAGGAAGAGAAGAAATATAGTCTAAAAAAATGTGGTACAAATCAAAAGACATAAATAAAAATATTTTTGTCTTGAAAGGAAAGCTAAAGTAGAATACTTTAATAACCCAGTATGGGGGGAGGGGGAAGGAGGGAAGGAAAAAAACTTCAGGATCAGATGTGAATTCTATCAAACATTCATGGAACATTAAATGTGAATACTACTGCAATAATAAGACAAGAGTCTTCCAATTTCTTTCTACAATGTAACACAGTTTTGACATCTAAACCAGAAAGACAAACCATATAAAGAAATGTACCTATTAATATCCTCAAAGAGCATTTACCCATTAAAACAATAATGCATTAGAAAAATTATACACTGATCAGATTGAGTTTAGATCAGAAACATAGGATTGGTTCAACATAAGGAAGACTTTAGATGTAATAAATCATGTTAATAATACAAATAATAAAAACTACAAGATTATATTCATAGATAGAAAAAAAGCTTTTGTCAGAATCCAACAATCACTTTTATAAACTCTAAATAATCATAGTAATAAATGAACTATTATTTAACATAGTGAATACTTTTTTACTTAAATTCAAAAGCAAACATTATATGTAATGCAGAAAAGTTGGAGGACTTTCCAAAAAGATCAGAAGTAAAGCAAGGATATCTATGATCACCACTACTATTTAATGGTGTTTGAAATGCTAGCTATAAAAATAAGACAAGAAAAAGAAATTAAGGGAAAAGCACAAAGAAAAAACAAAACCCCTGCTTTTATGTTGAAATAATGGTATATTTTGAAAATCTTACAGGGTCAAACAAAACTTAAGCAAAGTTGCAAGAAATAAGATAAAAGCACAAAAATTACCAGCATTCACACACATATTCACACGCATGCACACATCCCCACAAGAAGAACTAGAAAGAGAAATTCCATTCAAAATAACTACAAAAAACTATAAAAACGTAATTCCTCATAGGTATAACAAGATGATATAATAATAACAATCCTACATAAATTATTTTACTAATTCAATATTGTAAAAAACTTTCAAAAGAATATTTTATAAATCCTTAAAAAGTAATTAATTTTATATGGCAGAACAAAAGGTCAAAAATGTCAATGATAAAAATGAAAAAAAGCAGGGAGTATATCAGCACCAAATTTCAAAGTATACCAAAAAAAACCCCAAACAAAACAAAACAAAAAAACAACAACCCAATAATCATTAAAAGGATAAAAAGATAGATAGATAGACAGACAGGCAGATAAATAAAGAGTTTGACTAGTAGGGCAGATTAAGTTCACAACATAAGCATAGTAGTAGTAGAGTTTTGATAAACGCAAAGACCCCTAATACAAAGGACTCTTAGAAAAACAAAGATATGGCAGGATTAGTTTTAGACCAAAACTTCATACCAAAATAAGTACCAAATGAATATATGACCTAGATATAAAAAGATGAAGAGTAAGGGAAAAAAAATGCTTTTTTAGGCATGGATAAGGAAAAGAGTTTATTTTCAGAGGGGAAACATATAAAATAAAACAGAGAATTCTGATTATATAAAACTGAAAGTTTTGCATAAATCTAATGTAATGAAAATAAGAAGAGAAATAGGTTAACTGAGGGGAAAATCTTTATAACATTTTTTTCTGATAGAGATTTTCCTTTTTAAGATAGATAAGGAATTAATTCAAAGGTATAAAACTAAGATTTAATGCTTAAACAAGAAATATGAAGAAAGTTATCAAGCAACAATCATGAAATGATGCTCCAAATAATTAATAATTAAAGAAATACAAATTTAAGCATATGTAGGCACAAAATATTTGTAAAATTTATATAATCTGAAATATTAAGAAATGATTTATATATGCAAAAATAAAGTATAGCAGTTCTTTTTGTGGTAAACAGAAATTGATGTCTTCCAATGAGAGAATGGCTAAACAAATGTAGATGAAGGTAACAAAACATTTTTATGCCATAAGAAATAATGAAATGGACAATTTCAGGTAAAACTGAGAAGACCTTTATGAATGATGTCAAAGTGAATAGAACTAAGAAAACAATTTATACAACAACATTTATAGAGGAAACAAACTTTGAAAGAGTAGAACTCTGATCAATGCAAAAATAAACCATAATTCCAAAAGAATGAAGATAAAGCACACTACTCACTTTCTAAAAGAGAAATGAAGTTAAAATACAGAAAAAGAGAGACATTTTTAAACATGGCTAATGTTGTTCAAGACTATATAGAAATATATTGAGGGGGTTTTCAGATTTTTTTTTTTGCTTGATTAGGGGAAATGGGAACAGTAGCAGGGAAAGATTAATTTAAAAATGCTAGATGTTTAAACATAACAGTAATAAACGATTATAAATTAAAGAAAAGTTAGTGCATATTTTTCCTAGGAAGTCATGACTATTTGGTGGGTAGCATAATATTCAAAAACAACAAACATTATTCTCCTTATTTTTTTTCAAAACAGATGCAAATGTGAGATAACAAAACAAAACAAAAACTCTAACTACAGTGATACATCCCTTCATTTAGCCTGCTGATTTCTGCTGTTCTTTAGCTTCCAGAAGATTGTGAGTTACCATTTATACTAAAGGAAGATAACAGCTTTTTTTTTTTCCTTTCAGAGCACAGAAATGGAAACTTGATCCAATATTATACAAGTAATTTGGAAACTTCCAAAATATGTCTACTGCTATCCATAGTGATCACAGTATTCGGTGTTAGAAGGGATCTTGGACGTCATCTAAACCCAAATCTCCATCTCATCCATAAACTCTTAATTTTTAAGATAAAGAAATTGGCTCAAAGATGTTAAGGGTATTGTTCAAGATCATAAAATAATAAGCCAGTAAAGATAGGATTTGAATTAAGTTCTCTGATTTCAAATCCAGTTCTCTTTTCATTATACCAGATACCTCTCACTCCATCTAAGCTCTCTCCTCAGTCTTATATCCATCCATCCATCCATCCTCCATCTCTTTCACCCTTTTTACACTACACACAGTCATACCCCTTCTAAGGGTCAGAGAGTGTACAGGAGAGTGAGAGAGATGAAAGTCTTCCACCTTTAAAATATTACACATTTAGAGGAAACACATATACATTTCATTGCTTCATTGTGACATGGATGGATGCCTGGCACCTCAGATTATATGTTCCATAGTAACAGAGAGAAAAGATGGTTCATTAGACTTTTGTATAAAGAATGAAAAATCTTTGTTTTTTAATAAAACTGGAGAGTAAAAGGGTTTTTGGAATTTCTTTTTACGTACCAGATTTCCATGACCAAACTTATTCTCTTTCCCTGGAAAAATGCTCTTTCTCTGATTTCATTATTTCAGCCAATGGCAAGTCCCCCCAAAATAAAACTTTCATGTTACCTGTAACTTTTTATTTATATCTTAGATCTAAAAACCATGTCTTATCAGTCAACAACAAATATTTATAGAATGCCTACCAAATAGCAGGCACCATTCTAAGATTGGGGAGGGATACAAAGACAAAAACAAAATATTCTTTTATAAGAGGCAAATGAATCTTCCTTGCTATATCAACCTGGACATGTCCTATTTTACTGAAAGAGCTTCATTGGTCTTATTGCTTTTTTGGTAAAAAACAAACAAACAAACAAACAAAAAAACCCCAACACATTAATCAGGCATTCAAGACTATATACAATCTGGACCACTCTACTTTTTTAGCCCTTTTTCATTTTCTTCCCCTCCAATTATTCTAAGCTCCAAACAAACTACTGTACATTATCTGCTAAATATATCCTATACTTTTCTGTCTCCATATATTTGCACAATTTGCTAGACCTGGAATATTCTCCCTTCTTCCTTTCTTGTCAATTGTGAATTTCCTATTTATCCTTTTAAAATGCCAATAAAACTTTCTCTAAACCAACAGGTTGATAAGCAACTTTACTTAGTCTTCACACAGTTTTTTTATTCTGCACCTCTGCAATGCATTCATATATTATTTGTATTACAGCTATCTATTTATGTCAATCACTATAGTAGAACATGATGACATCTTATTTTAACTTTGTATCTCCCTTAGCACCTAGCATACAATTCTTTACAATTTAACTAATGTATCTTGAATAAAAACTTTGTTATAAACTTGAATGAGACCACACTATAGTGGCCAGGGCACTGGGGTTGGAGAGAGATCCTGACTATGAATTTCAATTTGGCTTACTATCTGGACAACTTCAGGAAAGTCCCATAACTTTATCTTGATGTCAGCTTTCTCACATGTAAACTATATTAGATGATTCTGCCTAGGATCCAATGATCCTATGATATGAAAAGGTTTGCTCCATTGGTCATGACTTAATAATGTAATTCAATTTCTGGCAACCTTTGTTACAAGAGAAGTCATTCTGGGAAGTAAAGACATAAAAATTTTTTTTGCAACTAAATTTTTCTAACAACAAAAACAGTGATCTCATCAGTTTCACCTTAGGAGTAATTGTACTCCTCAGGAAAATCAAGGCATGATAGAATTAAAATTTGGTTGTTTTTCCACTCAACTCTATTAAAAAACATTGGCATTGATTGAAGTTATATTCATACTGTGTCCATCTCAGAGTCACTGATTGGATTCTGACTTGGCAATAGTAACACAAATACAATATGAGGCTGTCACCATATATAAGTCACTGCTAGGGAATACCAAGAAAAACTAAAAGTCCTTGCCCTCTATTAGATAAAATAACATACAACATGAATAAAAGAATGCTCACCACAGAGAAGTAGGAGAAAGGAGAAGAAAAAAAGGAAAAAAAGGAGGAGAGAGAAAAAAGGAGAGAGAAAATTAGGGAATAGGAAGGAGAGAGAAGGAGAAATGAGGAAAATGGAAGCAGAAAAAGAGGTGAGGGTATACACAAGAGTAGAAGACAAGGGACAGAGAGTGGAAAAACAGCAAGAGAATTCAAATGCTGTTAGAGGACTCTAATATTAGCTAGGGACTTGTTTATAGATTGTTGCTAAGGAAAACTTCAGGCTTTGGAAAATGAACCAGACCACTACACCACTGTGACAGCTGCTGTTCAGACTTGATATCCATACAGGCTTATCTTCCAAATGGTTCCCATTTTCCATTTCCAACCTGCTGTCAGTTAGCCAAATCAATCCCTTTACAATCAAATGAATCCACTAGTTTGTTTGTTTGTTTGTTTCTCTAATGTCCATAAGAACTATGAAATTTGTGTGACAGCCAATAGAGCAAAGATCCAAGGTTCATTCAAAGAGAAAATCAGATTGTCTTCTCCTGGGTTATAAACTAAGAATAACAGGCAGTCCCACTACCCAAACTGACCCTCTGAATTTAACATTAACTACATCCAAAAGAAGAAATTGTTCAATAATTAGTGAAGCGACTGTTATTTAGTCCTCAGTCTTCCACTCACCCACTGAGAGATTTTGAACATAAAATTTCCCTTGTGTCATAGTCTCATTTTCCCATATCTAAAAATTAGGGAGAACAACGCTTGCCCCTCTTTATCACAAACAAAAGATATGGATAAATATGAAAAACATTTTAAATGCTTCCTAATCCAAGGTATAATCTCTCATTAAAAATAATAGAAGTGTTTCAAGAGTTTTACTCTGGATTATACTGTCTACTCAACAGAGTAAACCATCTGGATTCCCATGAGACTTGAAATCAGTTGATTCATTTGGTTTAAACTAATATGTTCATGGACACTGAAGAAACTAAAAAGTCATCTAATATTTTTGAACAATAGTCCCAGTACTCAGCAAAATGAAATGTCTCACCAGTATGAAGAATGTAGGTGAATGATCTATATTCACACAAACACAGATTCAAACCCTCCCCCCCATTCAAAATTCAAATTCATTCCTGGTGAAAATGACAGACTCCTCTAATAAAGCCTGATATTTAGGAAATATAATAGTCTCCCTCCTGAAAGATCAAATTACACTAATTACAATTAGAGCTACTTACTAAGGGAATAGCTTCCACTGACCATATATGTTGCCCTTCCTAGAGCAACAGCTTTTCAAAAGCCAGTTTTAAAGCCCCATTTCCCTAATCATCATGAGCTTCAAATCAGATATTTTGAAAATAGACTGTACTTCTGCACTAGTTCCCAGCAGGCGCTGAGATGTGTCCTTTTATAGTGCAACAAAAGGCTGATTACAGGGAATGCTGCAATTCAAGGAAAGAATTAAGCACTAGCACATGCTGTTAGAGAGAACAGTTTGCTTGCAAAACATTTGATTTGTGTGGGGGGAGGGTAAATTCTTGTTTGGGTGAAAAGAGAAAATGAATTGGCTTCATCTTACCAACAGCCATAACAAAATGTTTTATGATTATGGGGTTTTTTTTTTATTCCCAAGAAGGCAGGCCTTCTCAAGACATATTATACTTGCAGTATTCTACATGTAAGCTTGTTTGATCCATTCAGCATAATGGTCTTAGGAATAATTTACTCATATCCTTAGTACCATTGTGTTGGCTAATATCATCATTATTCAAATCAGTTTAATATGTCTATTCTATTCCAAAGAACGTTTTCTATTTACATACATATATGATTATCCATGTGTGTATCTGCACATATGTCTTTTATATGTTTTTCCATATCAGCATGTCCTGTAGACTTTAAAATGAGTACCTACTGAGTATACAGCATCTAACCCAGAACCACATAAAATAAGATACTAGACAAAGGTTTTTGTTTAAAGGGATAAGAGGAGGCTAAGGATAATAGAAATGCTGACTCAATTACATCAAATGAGAGTCTATCCAGTTTTCTCACTTTCAGACTCCAAGTTCTATTCAAAGTCCCCTTATTGTATGCATTCTTTTGCAACTCCAAGTCTTACAGCTAGAACATTTCCTCACCCCTAACTTCCCCAGTGATTGATTTTTTCAATACCAAAAAAAGTCCTAAAACTTTCATGAAGTTTTGGGACTTTTTTTGGTATAAAAAAATCAATCTGGCTTTTTCAGATAACAAGAGAAATCTTCCACCTGTCCTTTTCAATCTAAGATAAAATGTCTTACCTTCCTTATAAAATGCAATGCATTAAAAAGATGGAAGAATATGGATATGAAAGTATTAGATATGATCACTGTATTTATTTGTTTTAACTGTTAGTTTAACTTTATTATAAAGGAAGTTTCTTCTCTTTATTATAAAGGCAGTCTTCTCTTGGAGCAAAGAGAATTGTTGAGAAGTGATGAGGTGTTTAAAAAGGATCAATAAAATATTTTTTAAAAGATAAAATTGCAAATCAAAATCCTTTTCAAAGATACTTAATCAACTCTATTCACATATGGCTCTACATTTTTTCAGGACATATCTAGTCTATATACTGTAATAATTTACAGTAATGTAATTTTCAGTAATAAATGTCACTTTACTTTCATCTTTTAAAGATGATTTCTATGTGCTCTAGTTAGACTATAAACTCTTTGAGGGTGAAGGATCACATCTTCTTGATTTATTTTCCAGTTTATCTGTCTCTATTATTCCCATCTCTGATATGGAGCACCCTAAGTAGCATACATCCCACCAGAGGTGTTACATGCTAAACCTACATTCCTGCTTTCTTAATATATGATTCCTCTTACTTCCCACCCCTAAAATATAATTACAAACCATTCATGCTTTGGTTTAATGCTCTTATACTAATATCTCTACATCCCATATATGTGTACTTGAATTAATGTTAGTCTTAGACTATAATTTCCCAAAAAGCAAAAAATGGTCTTATTTATTTTTATAATGATGTAATCAATTTTCCTCCCTATCCAATTTCAACTCTATAGTTAATCAGTTCAATATTATACTACTCTCTATTCTTGATTCCCTTATCCTATCTCCATTCATGTTGGCAAATCCAAAAAAACTCCCACAATTTCACTTCCTCCACTCTTACTGTTTTGCTGCTGGAATCTTGCTAAATGGATCCAGTACCATTTTACATTTTCTAATCTCTAAGAGACCTCACAAGAAAGTAATTTCATTCTCTCTTGATTCTCTAGCATCCCTCTCCACAATTTGCTATTCCAAACTTTGTTGATTCTCAAATTTCCCACATTATTCCATCACTGCCTCTCAACTGAAGAACTAAGCTCATGCTTTAATGAGGAAATGAGCCATTCCCTGTGAACTTCCTCTTCTTCACTTCTCTACATTTCAAATCCCAGATATCATTTGCTATTCTCTCCTCTTTTATTACAAACCTTGTTGAAGTAGTTCCTTCTCCTCTCCAAGATCAATACCTTTATACTGCTCCTTGATCTCACTCTCATCTGTCTTCACCAACAGACTACCCCCAAAATACCCACTCTCTAATTTTTAATACTTATCTACTTGTTCCTTCCCTGCTGGCTTACAAACATGTTTAGGTTTTTATTTATTCTAGCAACCCCACCCATGATATATATATACATATATATATATATATATATATATATATATATATATATATATATACATACATACATATATATATATACATACTGTCTCCCTCTTATAGCCAAAATCTTAGAAAAAAATCTTCCTACTTCTATTCAATCATTTCTTAACCCTTTGAAAACTTGCTTCCAATTTCATTTTTCAACTGAAGATCTTCAGAAAGCTAGAATCTGTTCTCCCCAAAGTTATCAATCATAATTTAACTGCCAAATGTGATGAAAATCTTCTTCCATCCTCATCCTTTTTGACCTCTGGAGCACCTGACAACTTTCTTAAATACTCTCTTTTCTTGGATCATTCTTTCTTATTTTCCTTTTTTGGATCATCACCTATATCACACTCTAACTGAGTGTGATCTCAAGGCTCTGTCTTGGACTACGACTTTTTTTTCCCTATACATTATCTCACTTGATGACTTTGTCAGCTTCCATAAGATTAGTTATCATCTCAATGTAACCTTACTCTGTTTCCTAAGTACCAATCTTCCATCATGAAATATCTATTAAAAATTTCAAACTGGTTGTTAATTCCAAAACTGAACTGATCCTTATTACAAATTTTCCTACTTCTATCATCCTTCTGGTTACCCAAATTCAGAACCTTGGTCACCCAGACTCATTTCTCTGACTCATGCTAAATGACAAACTGTTTCTGTTTGCACATCTCTTCCCAATCATCTCTATATAGCCATCACCCTAGCTCAGTTCCTTACTATCTTTCACCTGGATTACAAAAGTTTTCCAACTGATGTCCCTACTTTAAATTTCTCCCTTTTCTAATCCATCTTACACTTGGCTCTGCCTCCTGACTGCCTTCAAAACTCAAATCTCATTTCCCATAAGAGGCCTTTTCTGATCTGGACATTTCCTTTCAACAGTTAGTACCTCTCCTCTGAGATTTCCTTCCCTTTACAGGGTATATCTCTTCTATTTACATCTTTTTTTTTTTTTACATGTTATTTCCCACACAAGAACATGAGTTCCTTGAGATTAAGGATCATTTTCTTTTCCTTCTTATATATTCCTAGTACTTAGTACAGAACTTGCACATAGCAGACATTTAACAAATGCTTGTTGATGATGACAAGGAGGCCCTTCCTGATCCTTGTTAGCTTTTAGTTCCTCTTCTCTTCATCCCCTGCCAAATTCCCTTGAATATATTTTGTACACCTTTATGTATGCATTTGTTATCTTCTCCAGTAAATTTCAGTTCTAAGGTCTCATTTCTAAAATATATAGAGAACTGACTCAAATTAATAAGAATAAAAATCATTCCCCAATTGATAAATGATCAAAAAATACGAACAATTTTCAGATGAAGAAATTAAAGCTATGAAAAAATGCTCTAAATCACTACTGATTAGAGAAATACAAAGTAAGACAACTCTGAGGTACCACTTCATATCTCTCAGAATAGCTAAGATGACAGGAAAAGAAAATGATAAATGTTGGAGGAGATGTGAGGAAACTGGGATACTAATACATTGTTGGTGGATTTGTGAACTGATCCAACCATTTTGAAGAACAATTTAGAACCATACCCAAAGGATTATCAAACTGTGAGTACCCTTTGATCCAGTATTATCGCCACTGACTCTGTACCCCAAAGAGATCATAAAAGATTGAAAAGGACCCTCATGTACAAAAATATTTGTCACAGGCTGTAAAGGACTGAAACTCTGAATCAGACAAGAGAGAACTTAAGGCTACCTATTCAATGTGAGACAATGGTTATTAAAATATATTTGGATCATGGCTCTCCTCACCTTTGGTGCTTGCTGAATGTTTTGGTGGTGAGAGTATCGTAGGCAAGGATTGGAGGGCTGGGGGAGAGAAGTCAGAGTCACTTGGCAGCAGAACAAGGAGGAGAAAGGCTGGAGACTCTGGACTCCAGAATCTAAGATACATCTTAGGTAAGCCATGTAGCAACCTGCTTGCCTCCTTCACTTCTCCCCTAAAGACCAAGGACTTTGATTTATACTGACTCTGGCTGACCCTGAGGCCCTCCAGGGAGCTAGCCCCTACTTTACAACAGCCCTTTTTGTAGAGGCAAGGAACTGGAAATTGAGTGGATGCTCACTATTGGAGAATGGCTGAATAAGTTATGGTATATGAATGTATTGAAATATTATTTTTCTGTAAGAAATGAGGGGCAGACTGATTTCAGAAAAGTCTAGAAAAACTTACATGAACTGATGCTGTGTGAAATGACCAGAACCAAGAAAACAATGTACACAGTAACAAGATTATATGATGATTAATTTGACAGATTTGGTTCTACTTAACAATGCAGTGATTCAATGCAATTCCAATACTCAGGATGGAAAATGCCATCTACATCCAGAGAGAGAAGTATGGAGATTGAATGTGGATCAAGTATTTTCACCTTTCTTATTTGTTTTTTATCTTTCTTGTGTGTGTGTGTGTGTGTGTGTGTTTTTCTCTTTTGGTCTGATTTTTTTTTTTTGCACCAGATGATAAATATGAAAATATATTTAAAAGAATTGCACATATTTAACAATCTGATTGCTTGCTACTTTAGGGAGTGGGGGAGGTAAGGGAGGGATGAAGAAAATCTGGAAGACAAAGTCTTACAAAAATTAATGTTGAAAACTATCTTTACATGTATTTAGAAAATAAAATACTATATTAAAAAAAGAATTTCAAATTTTGGAAGGCAGAGACTATCAGGCTTTGGTTGTATATCACTGATTATAAATATAGTACATAAACATAATTATTACTCCCTGACTTATAATATAAGTAGATACTTCACATATGATGAATTCTCTAATTCTTCCTCTTTTCCAAAATATCCACAATGATAAGGTTGTTACACCATGATGTCAATTCTCTCTCAGCATAGTAAAGTTTTTGAAATGGAAGGAGAGATTCCATCTGAGAATTTTATCCTTATAAGGGAATATCATTATTGAATTTAACAATTTTTCACTTAGAAGCATATCTAAATTATATCCAGGCTACCATTTAGATATATATTCATAGCCAACAGTGCTTTATTAGTATTTCCTTGGTGGTAAACTAATACACAAAAAGAAATTAAGGTTACTGAAATGTGTTTGAAAATTCATTTTCTTCATTTAATGTTATTATATCCTTCATTCAAGACAATTAGGGACATTAGGGAAGTGATGAAAGTTAACTGGATTTGAAGGAGGGAGGTTTTCTGCTCTGGAAACATCTGGGTCCAGTAGCAAGACACAGCTCAGAATGACTAGACATGGCTCTGGACACAGAGGGAAACCTTGGTCTTTTTAAGCTAAGATCTTTAGCAGGTCTAATTCATTCCCTTTTTTGGGGGGAGAAGGGGGTGGGGGTGGAAATGAGGTAAAGAAGGCTATTCTTTGCCTCATTTTTTTTTTTCTGACAGCCTTAATCACTGTATGGGTGACTGCTTCAGTTAACAAAAATGAAGATCTATCTGGAGACCCATTTGCTCTACCTCATGCTGCTCCAATACTTTCTTAATATTTTTTCCTCTGACAACAACAAGCATGTGTTCTTCATTTAATATGTTATCAATGGGGAAAAATGACTGGTAGGATGAAAATAACTATTTCCTATCTCCATATCACATCTCTTTTTGTTTCTTCTACCATATTAAACTCTCTGTTTCATGCCTCTATGGTTTCAGAGATCAATTAAAAATAGAACAGAATGAAATTTTTTTTCTTTCTGAATGATTAAAATCTATTTTAGGGCTGCTATTCCATCACAGTGAAAACCATATTTTGGAAACTGCTTCCTCCTACCCTACCATGTCTTGCTCCAGCTGTACCTTTTTTGACTGGAATGATCAAAACTTTCCCTCAATGTTCTTATTTTCTAATTCTTCCATTTTAATGTACTCCTTTAAATATGTTCCCAGTTTGCTGTGTGATCTTGACAAATCACAACATCTCTGTGTTTGTTATTTCATAAGTAAAACAGATAAAAAGATACCCTTCCATTTCTTTGACTCATCACACCAATAAGATAATGGCACATACAGATCACAGCATTTTCTGAGATCTCTTCCTCCCACCAGTCACATTCCTACAAAACTTTCCTGAAGCCAAAGATAAACCCTGGACTATATGAAATCATTCAATATAAATCATCCTCAGGATGGCCAAGAAATACCACATGCCATTTTTTTTTATCAACTGCCTCAAAGCAACATTTAATAAATGTAAATAAAAATTGTCACCCACCGCCTCCTCTCTCTGGCTTCTGTGGAGGAGTCTGTACCAGTAGTTGAGAGCACATTGGCAGCCGTAACCCCATTGGCAGTGCTAGGCGGAGGACGATTGGTGATCACACACAGCGGGGTACTAGAGGACACACTATCTGCAGCTTTTTCCACAGATGGATCTGCATGGAGCTTGTAAGGAGTTCTGAAATGAAAGAAGACGCAACACAGAGAATACTTAGGCATCTCCCCCAATAAATCCCTGACAGAATGTAAAGTCAAATCAGATTTAACGGCAAAACCTTCTGGCTCCTCTTTAGTTCTGAGCTTTTTAAGTTTAAGTTTAAAAAGCTCATCTGCTTGGGAAAATTATTACTATGCCCAAGCACACCCACCACTCCACCCACTGCATTTAATGAAATTCCTTGCCCGAGACAAAAAACGTTAGCTATGGTATAGCCAAAATACTGACTGACATGGGCAATGGTATTTTGCAGGATTCCTTGCTACCATCTGGACCCCAAACATGCATACACAAGCTGGTTCTGGCCACAAACAAAGAAACACTGAAACCACTTACAATTTTGGTCTCCATATATCCCTCAAATCAATACCTAGAAAAGGAAGTCTTCATAGGAATCTTGAGCAAAATATGAAGGTGAACTCCTTGTATTATCCATGTATAAATATTCTGAATAGTTAGCAAATCTTTAACATATTCAATTCTCCCTCTCCTAGATCCTTCTTTGCATTTGAGCCAATTATTTTGTGATTTGCATGCAGACTAGCATAATATATTTCGGACAAAAAAAGAAAAAATCAGGAGGGCCAATAATTATTGGCTCAAAATGGAATCCTATGTGTAACCTTAACTTCAGATTTTGTATCTACAAGATATATAATTAAAGTAATTTGCATGAGAACAGATCTTTGTTTCTTAAAGGGATTGGCTCCAGCAGACTCTCCTCTCAAAAAGCTATTATTTGTGATATCACAGCTTGTTGCTAGGGTAACAAAAATCCAAAATCCAAAACTGAAAAACATACTTATCAGAAAAAAAATCAGGGGCATGAAAATTCCTAAATATCTGATATCCACCATAAGTTTAATCCAAGGAAAATTTACAAGTGATCACAAATTCATTGTCAAATATATCATATTGACAGAATAAGCTTCAAGAAGAAATTCAAATTTGAAAAATTTGAATGCATCTCTAGATCCTACTCAATTATTCAACAGACATTTAGTATGCAACTACTACACACTAAGTATTGTGCTAGATGCTGGGACTCCATAGACAAAAAATAGAAAAGTCCCTACCCTGAAGCATTTTACATTCTACTACGGGAGAGAACATATTACACAAAATAGATATAAGGAAAATTTGGAAAAAGGACATTAGCAGCTGTTGGGATCAAAAAGAAGCAACTCTCAAACAGGAGAGATGCCACCCAAATATCTTTCTACAAAGGCCAGATGGCATGGATTAGTCAGAATAGAAATAATTTAAGTCAATACTGTTTTAAGACCTACATGAAGAATACACAAGAACTAGAACACTGGGTTCATGGAGTTGGCTTTTGTTGCTATTGTTGTTGTTTTGTTTTTTAATGGTTGTTTTTTTCCCCTGTATATATTAGACCAGATCCAGTTGTTCTTCCTGACCTTTACTTTCTTAGGATTGGGTACTGACTGGGTAAGATTCTGTACACAGTGATTTCACAGTTATTGCTGGTGAAAATGGAGGAAAAGCTTCCTCAAAATTAGAACTGTTCCAAAGTAGAATAGATTCCTTAATTAAGAAGTGAGTCCCCCATCACTAGAGGTCACCAAGTAGACAGAGGGTGGATTCCTACTTAACACATAGGCTATACAAGATGAACTTTTTAGACCCTTCTAATTCAAAGATCCTATAATTCTCTGTGATTTATCATTATCATCACAATTTTTAAAATCAGATTTTAAAAATTACCCAAACTAAAGATGTTGCTTAGGCTTATATTAAATGGATTAAAATATATATCTTAAATGCCTCTAACTGGGTCTGAAGTAAGGAAGACGAATTCAACTCCAACTTCAGAGACTCACTAGTCATGTCATCCCAACAATAAAATGGGGAAAATAACAAAATCTGCCTCCTAAGGGTTGTTGTGAGGATCAACTAAGGAAAAAAAAACACCAAAAAACTAAAACTAAAAGGAATTAGAAACAACAATTTATGCAAAACAATTAATAGTTTTACTTTGAAATAAAATCTTTCACTTTCCTCTGCCTCATTAATTTTTTTAAAATGTGCTCTATCAATTGACACAGCTTATTTTTTCAAGGTATTCTTAAATTCTGGTCCTTCTAGTATTAAAAATTATTATTCTTTTTCAAAAGCATATGGGTCTTGTACAAGCTGGGAGGTAATACAATATTGAATGCCTAGGGCGGCCCTGGGCCAGAAGTCAATGGTCTAAGTACTAGCCCTAACTCTTGCAATCTGACTCTGCCCAAATCCTGTGATCCTTCTGATCCTCAATGTTCTGAGCATGAGAATAACTACCCTGTGTTTCTCTTTCCTGAGGGTTGTTGGGAGGCTCACATCAAAGTCATATCATAGAATCCACTCTAGATTTTGGAGTTGTAAAAGACCCTGGAGGTCCCTGAACCCAAACCCTGTTAAATGAGAAAAATAAGACTTACAACTGAAATGCTTTGCCCATGGTCACCCAAGGCAGCATTCAAACCTCAGTCTTCTTGCCTTCTGTCTATTCTACTCTAATGCCTCTTAGGTACAATGGAAATCAGGAGATGATCACTCTGGATATCAACAATCATCAGTGGTAATATCACTCTTACTAACAGGAGCATTTATTACAAGAAAGACCTTGTCTTAAATGTCAATGACAATACCTGCATTAGGGAACGAAATCTCCTACTGACCTGACAGGTGTCGAATATATTATAACAAGAAAGTGCTAAGTTGGAAGCTTTGAGCCCCAGATCCTGGTCATTCAGAAAGAGATCTTAGAAGTCAGAGAATCCATCTCTCTCATTTTAAGGCACTAAGGCCCAAAATAGGGATGTGATTTGCCCAAGATCTTTACTACGAAGGATAGTTAGGATTTGAACCCAGATCTATGAAGTCTAAATTCAAGTCTCTTTCTTTTCAGAGCCAAGTGGTTTCCCCAGGTTCACCCAGCTAATATATATTTGAGGCCAGATTGGAAGACAAATCCTTCTGATGCCAGGGCCAGTCTTCTACCCACTATGCCATCTTGCTTCCCCTAATGCAATGCTCTTTCCTCTGCACTACTCTGTCTCATCTTCTGGTCTTACTAACACATAGATATAAGTCTCTATTTCCTCAACTACAAAATATGTGGGCTGTTCAATTACCTTACAACCTAACATCCTATGATCTAAGAACCATTTTTAGTATTGCCTGAATGATGAGTTACTACCATCATCATTTCCTCTATTTTCTTTCAGTTATTTATAAAACATAGGCCCATAAAAAGTAACTGCTATCCTAAAACATAGAGCCATCTCCATAACAAAAATGATAAATATCATAGCTCTAGTTAAAAGTAACTGCTCAACCTCTCTCCTCTCTTTGGAAAGGAGGGGACTAAAGATCACTAAACACTAAGGATCTCGAAGTGTTTCAAAGGGTTGGTTAGTTTTGCTCAATCATTTGTCCCCACCCTTTCTATTCTATAAATGAAGAATTCCTAGAAGAGGGAGAAGGGAACAATACATTAGGAAATGTAAGTAATCAAAATATCCATAAAAATTTACTTTTTTTTAAAAAGTCACAATACGACATTCTTTCACACAACTATCTTTATCATGCTGCCTTTGGACTTAACCTGAAGCCAAGAAGAAAATACTCAGGAATAAACTTCAAATGAATAATAACATTCCCCTATCCCATATTATCTAGCAAGTCCCTGTTCCTATATAGAAAACAGGTGGCTTTCTGCTAGAGGCTGCCTTTTAGAATAAAGTACCATTTCTCATCCTGACTAGATTCACATTCTATCTCCCATTAAAAACCAAAGAAAAGGTCTTCAAACTTTTATGTATCTGCAGGAAAATTTAAACCTTGCAAATAGGGTGTGAAAATCATTTTAACATTTGATTTAACACACACCAGGGAACCTTGAATTCCAATCATAACTGACAAGAGAGAATCTAGTGATGAATCCAACGAAGTTAATTAAAGATGTATCTTGAGTATTATATATGTAGCAATGTACCCTAAGAGTATATCTAACTTTGTACTAAGTAATTTTCATCAAGTTTGAGACTTAAGTACAATTTCCATCTGGGTATCAACAGCAAAAATTTGTTGAACCTAATGCTCCATTAAACCTTACCTGCCATGGTGAACGGATGCAGTAGTATTTGCACTGACTGATGTAGGGCAGGAAGAGGCAGGTTGCCACTGGCTGCCTCGGGAGGTAGATGAACCAATGGTAGTGGGTGAGGTAGCAGGAGATGAATTGCGATTGGCTGAAATGTAGGGACTGGTGGGATCACTACTTCTACCAAATGAAGCACTGCAAAACAGCACATAGGGTCACTTTGTCATTTTCCTTTAGGACACGCAGGGCACACAATTCCCAGCCCCAGCTCCCCACTCAGGTGGAGTGCTTTTCATAAACTGAAGCCAACAGAGAGAGGGTGAGGCAATGGAGAAGGGCCAAGATTTGGCTGGCACTTGGTCACTGAGGTCAGCTGCTATTGAAGAGCGCAGGAAACTATGCAGCAATGAGGAAGAAAGGAATGCAGTTAGGACTGTGGGGAAATGGGAGAGATGGATAAGAAGAAAATTGTGTATTCAAAGAGAGACTCATCTTATTAGACCCCAAGGCAAGAAAGAGCTCCTATGAAACATAAGTGACAGAAGTGGAAACTATGCTGGGTAATAGGGGAGAAGAAGTAATGTAGGCCATCAAAATGACAGACATGGCCAACACAGGGACAAGCAAAGGAAGAGGAAATGATCATATTAAAAGAGGCCCCTGGGGTAAGGAATGATGAGGTCCTGAGAGCTGGGAGGAAATTGAGTTAGCATTCAAAAAGCCCCTACAAAAGAAGAGAATTTGGAAAGACTCCAAAGAGTAAACTAAGACCTTTAAAGGACTGGCAAATAAAAAGAAGGGAAGCTCAAGGCCCAGGGAACGGGTGATTTGGCAATGCAGAAGTGTAGTCAAGGTCTAGGATGTATTGCACCAGATAAAGCTAGCTTTTCTTTGTTTTCATTAAACATAAAGTCAAATTGCAGCAAGAAGGACCTGGGTCAGGTGGTTAGGACTCACAAGAGTTGTGCAGACATTGGGGAGGATGCAGAAGCCTTCTCTAAAGCCCAGCTTCTTAAATTGGGGGTTATGACCCTAAATGGAGTCTCATCACTGAATATAGGGGCTGCAAAGTGATGATCTGTCATCAGCAAATATCTGATCTGTATATCATTTTATATACCTATAAATCCAGGGTCTTGTAAAATTTTCTCGGGCAAAAAAGGGTCACAAAAAAGTTTAAGAAGTCCTGCTCTAAAGAAAGGGGAAGACAGGTGTTTTTCAGGTAGTATGAATACAAATCTGACTGCAGAGAGGAAATAAACTACAGGTTTTTTTTTCCCCCAAGATTCCTCAGCCCGAGGATGACTTGAATTGTGACCCAATTTTTCCTTTTAAATCATGACTCCATATATATATACACACACATATCCTCCTGATTGAAAATTATATCATATAAAGGAAAATAGCATAGGCTTGAGAATCAGGAGATTAGTACTATAATTCTGGCTTCACTGCTCTGTGACCTGGAAAAAATTATAATTTCTTCAGGCCGCATTTATAAAATTGGGGAGAATACTATTTTCTTATTTACTTTTGAACCAAGTTTGAGCACATGCTCTTCCCCCCCCCCCAAAAAAAAGAAGTATGAGTTCTCAGAAGCTGAAACTATAAAAATTCAATTTCTGATGAATCTTGAACATATTTTCTTTCAAAATGCTCATTAATAAGTATGCTCTCTATCCTTATCTGACAAAATCTTTCTCCCTGCTGCTCAGAAGAGCTATGCCAAAGAAAATTAGTGCATCTGTCAAACCAAATGGAATCCATTTAATATCTTTAGAAAGAGTTGGATTCATAAAATCAACATCCAATCACACAATAATGTTAGACTACTTATCTAGGCACTTATGTAGGCATCATTATTGTCATTTTATATTAAAAATACTAATTTATTGCATGTCAAACCCCTGACCATTCTAATATGTTTAGCTTTCTCATTCTCCTCCATCCTGCTGTACCTGCCTGGCTAAGTACATACAACTGAAAATCAAGATAATTTTGTACCAGAATAAAATAATTTCTTGTTTTCAGCTGTGTCTTCTTTCATAGCATGTAGCTATATAACTTGAAAAACATTAGAAGACTACAGAGGCTGTTTATTTTATAAGCTTTTAATTCTAATGTCATGTTCAAACATTCATCAGTTGGTGGTACATATCATTCCCTTTAAGATAGTAGTAATGAGTGGGTTATAAAGTGGTGATGCTTCCTATTAAATAAAAATAGGGTCTGATCTTGCCTTGGTAAGCTGCCTACACAAAGTCTTTCTTTCTAAGCCTGAGACAACCAATCAGTCAGCTAATGAATCAGACTATGATGACTACAGTACAAAATGTGAATGATGAATAAAGGGATGAGAAAGTCTCTAAGAAGCTGGAAAAAAAATGAGAAGAGGACAAACCAGAGAAAAGGAATCTTCCTCAATATCCAAAACAGGGTATTTAGTACTTTTGCCAAGGAAACTTCTTCAGTCACTGACTAATAGCAAACAAAGTAATTATAAGAACAAGAAGGAAAAGGAAAACACAAGTATTCTCTAAAGGTTCCATAATCTCAAAGTGTCTGTGGCTACAGAACAAAAAAAGTCATTTAGAAAACTCAAGTATCTAGTCAACTGATCTAGTTCTAAAAGTATCTTTTTTTTAATTAATGTGCACAGAACTTAAATGAGGCCTGCTCTTCTTCCAGAAGCTTTAAAAATATGAAAAATTCAGATTTAAGGTCAGGTTTGACAATAGACAGAACCTCTGTTGTAAGATTCTATGAGAGTGAATGATGGAGATGGGAGATGAGGAAAGGGCATGAGGACACAGGAGAGAAGGTAACAAAGAACAATTAAGATCTGGGACAAAGATTGATTTAATCAATGTTAACTGCTTTTCATTTAGATTAGCCAAAATAACCCAAGAAAGCTTAAGGGAAAAAAAAAAAAAACTCAACCCTGCATTTTTGTGATACATGCAGCTATCACTCTTGTATCTGTAGTGCAGAGGTTTCAAACATGTAGTCCACAGGCCACATGCAGCTCACAACACTCCAGAGAGTATTAAAATGTACTTGGGAAATATTAGCAAAATGAATTAAAATTAATTTTCAAAATAAAATTCAACAGAGATTAAAGTCACATTTTAACACTAGGTCAGCAGAGATCTTGAGGTGGGGTCAGACACTGCGGCTGTGGTAGGTCAGTCACTGAGAATTCTTCCTCAAGATTTATACCTTTTCAAGTAGGTTGAGATGTAGGTGGAAGGAGCACCAGTCTGAGAAGTCTCGTTTCCCTTTGCTTCATCCCTCCAAAGCTGCCGAGTGTAGGAGCCACTCCGCACCAAGTTAACAGCAGATTCTCTGCAATGGCAAAACAGAGAGGGAGGAATGCTGTGAGCTTGGGAAAATCTTCAATCTCTCAGACCCTTACTCCAGGGCAGCCACAGTCTTATTATCATGCAATACAAACTGGGAGGGAGAAGTCCTGTGGTGAGCTTTACAGGCAAGAAAGCAGCAATGAGGCAGCGAGGTGGTAAAACGGATGAGGAAGACCGGTCAGATGTTGAATTAGCTATGTGACCCGAAGCTAGTCACTTAACTTCTGCCTACCTCAATTTCCTCAACTGTAAAATGGGGATAATAGCACCCACTTCCCAGAGTGGTTTCAACAATCAAGTAATATGTATAAAGTGCTTACTTGGCACAGTGCCTGACACAGCAGGCATTTAATAAATGCTTGTTCCCTCCCTCATTTCAAATATCTTTCTCCTGGCCATAGAAAGGAAATCACTAAATAACTATTTCCATCTGTCACCAAGTACTATGGTCCTGATAATAGAGCTCCCCAGGCTCTGTGTCTGTTCTCACCTCCCTCCCCTCTGAAGTTACCTTCCATTTACCCTGTATCCATCTTATCTGCAGTGCTAGCATGTAGTCTCTCTCATTAGAATGCGAGCTCCTTAAGGGCAGGACCTATTTTTGCCTTTCTTTAATAGATACTCAGTGCTCAACACAGTACAAGGCAAAGAGCAAACTCTAGTTAACTTGAATTGATCTGACTTGTAGTAAAAAGAGCAGATAGGGAAATGAGGAACTGAGAGAAAGAGGTATTTAGGGGGAACTCTATACTGGGGGAGTCAGTGTCAGCAGATAATGAAGCTATGGACAAAGGCAGAGTGTTTCTAGCATTTGAATTTAGCAGCTTCTGGCTTCATATCCTGCAATGATTACAGGTTTGCAAAGTGCTTTGCAAACATTATCACATTTGGTCCTCACAGAAGCCCAAGAAGTTAGATGCTATTGTGATCCCTATTTTACAGATGAAGAAACTGAGTCAGAGGTTAAATGGCTTTCCCAGGCCTGGCTTTCTAGGCACTATACTATCTAGCTGCCTAAGTAATCAGGAAGACCCGAGTTCAAATCTGGAATCTGACCCTAGCCAGGATACTCTTGGCAAGTTACTTAAGCTCTGACCCTGTTTCGACAAGTTCCTCGGTTCTCCACTGTTATTGTGAGGATCAAATGAGATAATATTTGTAGAGTACTCAGCATGGAGCCTGGATCATAGTAGATACTATATAAATGTTGTTTGTTATTGCTGTTATTGGAATTAATTATCTCCAGACCCAGCACTCTATACCTTAGGGAAGGCGCAAGGACTTATACTGCAAGCTTCCTACCCATGAGAGAATTTGATCAGCCAGATGAGGGTCCAAAATATTTTCTTTAGTAAAGTTTTTGAAAATCATATAACCTAGATAAAAGTTCCGCCAGATCAGGTTTTCCTTTGAGATACAATATTTCAACTTCAATATAACTGAGTAAACAATATTAAATCATGAAAATTCTGAATTTTGTTGATTCTTGGCCTAAATGATCCATATACAGAGTTGTGAATATGCTATAAAAACCTTAAAATTCTAGGTCAGTATGCTAAAAATACAAAAAAGATCCATTTAAAGACCCTAGTTAAATCCTCTGCCCTGGGTGAGTAGTCCCCTAGCTCCATCCTTCATCAACTAAAAGATGGTATGATACAAGCAAAAGATAAAAATCTCAGTGGATACACTCATTAAGAGGAGTTTGAAATTGAAAACTACTCATTGGTTTGTGACATTTTAAAGCCTGCATGTGAAAAGCAAACCCTTTACTACTTTTTCATTTTCAATTAATTGTTTCTAACCCATTGAGCTTTTAGCCATCTGAAGACTTCTTATAAGAACATATTTATCTAACATAATAAAGTTAGCCCCAAATCTAAGTGACTCACTCATGGAGGGGAGAGGGGAGATTTACTTTAGATTCCTCATCCATGAAATGAAAGGGTTGTGGCGGATCATTTGTCCCTCCCAGCTCCAGAGCTAACCTTTAAGACTACCTAGCTTCATATGAGGTATTTCCTGTCCCCTCAATTGCTAATAACTCCATCAACACTGAAATTACCTCATTTTTACTTTGTATATGTTTCTGTGCATATGTACGTGTACAGGTTCCCTACAACAGAACCTAAGTTCCTCAAGGCCAAAGACTGCTTTTTGTACCCTTTATTCCCAGTGCCTGGAACAAGTTGATGTTTAATAAATATCTGGTGATTAATTAATTAATAAAGAATTATGAAGCTTCCCTCACCCTACATGACATTTCCTTTACTCTACATTCTTCCATTGTTTATTATGTATAAAATCTCTACCAAGCTATCTTAACTTGATCATATGGGCATCCATACTTATAATATGATGGTTGTATTCCAGAAATTCATTTGTAAGTTGACTATTTTGATTAAGTAGAGAGTAATGCATTTCCACATAGGGGGAAAAACTACAATTAATAATTCCCCAATAAAATGTCATAAATATTATATTATATATTAGATTCCCAGGCAGTTCACAGAGATTCATTTCATCTATAATATAGCTGAACTGATAGTACTAGTCTGAATTTCTGAATTTTAGAAACATGGGATCATGTCATGTTGAAATGAGGAAAATTAGGGGAAAGAACAATCTCCCACCCCACCTCAACACAACCTTTACCTCTTTCCTTGGTAGAAGACGGCCTAGAAAAATGTTGAAATAGGCAGTATTATTTTCTAGATCTTCCCCCCTCTACGCTCAGCTCATAATGCTTCAATGACAAAATGCTAGGGACCACCATAGTTTTCTAGGTACCTTCATCTGTCTCAGACTGACATTAAAACCCAGGCTGCTCTAATCACCTTGCTCCATATTAAAAAATTACTGACTTTCCCCAATCAAAATTCTGACACTTTCACTTGGTCTTACCAACCAATTATTCATTGTTTATCACTTCCATTCAGTGTGCTCAGTGCTGGAGATCAAATATAAAATAAAGAGTGGCTGACTTAATTAATTCTTATTAATGTGTGAAAGTACTTGTATTTTTTGGAAAAGGATGCTTATAAGAATTTCAGACAATATGACAAAAATTTGTTAAAAGATCTAGAAAGTCTAGGGCAAATTTTTTTTTTTAAATTTTTGTTTTTGGGTAGTAGAGAGATAAAGTTTCAGTAAGTAAACTAACCCTAACTGAAAATTTGACATCTGCTAGAGTCTAGGGCATTATTCTTCCTTTCTCAAGAAATTCAGTTTCTCAATCACAGTTTTTATCCTTATCCCAACCCCAAATTCCTCTTTCCAGCTCCCTATATACTATCTACTTTACTGAGAAAATCAGAGAGAACACTCACTAAGTTCTCTCTTTTCCCTTAACATCCCTGGAAGTGTATTGTCTTCTCCTTCACTACAGATTCTGATAAAGAATGGTCCTTCATTTTTTCATTGCCAGTCCCCAGTATTTAGGACTTTGATCCTATCTATTCTATTCTTTCTACAGGAAACTTGATTCTTCTATCATCTCTCTCATTTTTAATCTCTTCATTTTTATTGATTTCTTCTGTGCTCCCATCTCCTTAAAAAAAGAAAACAGCAAAAAACCCTTCACTTGATCTGTCATTTCCTCATGTGCTATATATCTTCTCCCTTCCATAACCAAATTCCTATGAAGTATCATCTATACTATTTGTTTTCTACTTTATCAACCCATGTAATTTGATTTTCAACTCTT
Organism: Sminthopsis crassicaudata; assembly: GCF_048593235.1. NCBI lineage: Eukaryota > Metazoa > Chordata > Mammalia > Dasyuromorphia > Dasyuridae > Sminthopsis > Sminthopsis crassicaudata. The sequence continues at coordinate 97,822,071 of NC_133620.1, read as the reverse complement.
AACATAAGGAATCTCTTCTAAGTTAACAAGAACTTTAAAACTGCTCTATCTGATCTGATGATTCCCAGAGTTAGGAAACAGTGATACTGTTCAAGTATCACTCTCAGATCAATATCTAGTCTTCACCTTTCTCCTTTATTTCTAGTGCTGTGTCTCTAACTGAAGAACAACCATATCTATCTAGATGTCTTGTGACCTCCCAAGCTGGAGGCCTTGTCTCCTCCTCTAAACCATCTCCCTCCTTCAAACCTTCACAGCTCTGTTGGGGACATCACACTCCTATGGGGTACCTCGGTTTCACCACCTCTGTGTCATTTTGGCTCTTCGCTTTCCCTCAGACCCCACCATTCAATCAGCTTCCAAGACTCCTCCACAATCTCACCTTCACACTATCTCTCCACCAGCACAACCATGACCTGCCTTCACCCATCATCAGGAAACCTGAACCAAATTCCTCATCTCTGCCCCTACTTCCAGTCTCCTCTTCCCAATTCATTCTCCACAAAGTTGTCAAAATAATTTTTCAAAAGTACATATCTGATCATGTTACTGCCCTACTAAAATTTTTTCAATGGGTATTTTGCCTTTAGAATAAACTGTAAACTTCAAAACCTGACACTTAAAACCCACCAAAACTTAAGTGTCACCTACCTATCTAGACTTAGAATATAAGGGTCATTTTTCCTTCATGTTTGCTATGTCCCAGCCAAACCAGTCTCCTTGCCATTCTCCCAATTTGGCATTCCCTCTTTCATCTCCATGCCTCCCACAAGCTGCCTTCCATTCCTATAATACACTCCTTTTTCACCTACACATTTTATTAGAAAATTATTTTTAATAAAACCCAAAATAAAATTTCTGCATGGCTTCAGAGAGGAGAAAACTAGAACCAATAGGCAGAAGTTCAGTAGGAAAATACTGGTTTAATATAAGAACAAAAATCCTAGACTACATTATCTCATTGCCTTCACCAACTCTGCTCTGGTAAAACCAGAGGTGCTTTTGGCACCTAAAAATGCCATGTTTGTTGAAGGTTCCTGCTATTCTCCTTTGAGAATATGAGTGTCCATAGCTCAAGTTCTGCCTCCTTCCCTTAACTGCTTCAACACATCTTAGTTTAGGAACTCACTTATTTGTGCCAATTATTATGGTACTTAATCACATACTTTGTTCTCTTTTTTTTCCTTTTAAAACTTTTTTTTTTCTAATTATATGTAAAACCATTTTTAACTTTTTTAATTTGAGTTCCAAATTTTCTCCTTTCCTCTCTGCTCCTCTTATCAAGAAGGCAAGTAATTTGATGTATGTACAATGTAAGTTACATACTTTCTTACATCAATTATCTGTATTAGTCCTGTATCCCTTCTAAGTTCCTCAGAAAGTCAGATCAACATTGTATTGGTGGAGCTAAAACTGAAAACAACTCAAAGGATATGAATAGACAATTTTTAGATAAAGAAATGGAAACTATTTCTAATCATATCAAAAGATGCTCCAAATCATTATTGATCAGAGAAATGCAAATTAAGACAACTCTGAAATACCACTACACACCTGTCAGATTGACTAGAATGACAGGGGAAAGATAATGGAGAATGCTGGAGGGGATGTGGGAAAACTAGGACCCTGATGCATTGTTGGTAGAATTGTGAATGGATCCAGAGCCATTCTGGAGAGCAGTTTGGAACTATGCTCAAAAAGTTATCAAACTGTGCATATCTTTTGATCCAGCAGTGTTATGACTGGGCTTATATCCCAAAGAGATATTAAGGAAGGGAAAGGGACCCACATGTGCAAAAATGTTTGTGGCAGCCCTTTTTGTAGTGGCAAGAAGCTGGAAATTGAAGGGATGTCAACCAATAGGAGAATGGCTGAACAAATTATGGTATATGAATGCTATGGAATATTATTGTTTTATAAGAAATGACCAGCAGCATCAATACAGAGAGTCCTGGAGAAACCTACATGAACTGATGCTAAGTGAAATGAGCAGAACTAAGAGATCATTATACACTTCAACAACAATACTACGTGATGATCAATTCTGATGGACATGGCTCTCTTCAACAATGAGAGGATCCAAATTTTCAATTAATCTGTAATGAATAGAATCCGCTACACCCAGAGAAAGAACACTGGGAAATGAGTATGGACCACAACATAACATTTCCACTCTTTCTGTTATTGTTTGCTTTTATTTTTGTTTTTTCTTCTCAGGTTATTTTTACCTTCTTTCTAAAACTGATCTTTCTTGTACAACAGGATAACTGTATAAATATGTATACATATATTGTATTTAATATATACTTTAACATATTTAACATGTATGGGACTACCTGCCATCTAGGGGAGAGAATGGAGGAAAGGAGGGGAAAAGTTGAAACAGAAGTTTTTGCAAGGATCAATGCTGAAAAATTACCCATGCTTATGTTTTGTATATAAAAAGCTATAATAAAATATATATATTATTTTTTAAAAATTTATTAGGGGGAGGATAGAGAAAGGAGAGTTGCCTTTTTAACACATTTTCATGTTAATGGGAAAGAAACACACATTCTTGTTTCCATATGCAATAAAGTTTAATATAGAAATTGAGTGGGGAAAAACTGAAGACAGCTAACAAAACTCTGTTTTTGCCCCATGACACAATAAGTGAAATAATACAACTAGAGGCTTTCAAAAAGTGGAAAAAATTCTACCAAATTTCACAATTATGTAAACAATTCTGGCCATCATGTCTCATGGTAAGAGCATTCCCAGAATCACAGTCTTGAAGGAATCTCAGAAAACAAGCGATTTGCCTACAGTCACATGACTAATAAGCAGGGTCAGATTCAAACTCAAGCCTTTTAATTCCAAGCCCAAATGATCACTTCACTAATCTTTTGGGGGCACTGTGGCTTTTAGGAGGCACTTTGGCTGGGTCCCAGATTTACTCTGTAGGTACACAACAACTACATGCTAATGATTTAAACTGTGCAGATCTCAAGGACCATTTCTCACCTTTAAAGTCCTTTAAAGTCAAATTACAGTTTTACTGTTATTTCACCCACATGGCATAAAAGTACTGAGGGCATTTGATTTAAATAAGAGTCAAGTCTTTTAGAGCCTATAATTTTCAATCCAATTCATTCATTAAGCATTTTCTATATGCAAAACAAATTCAGAGCGAAAAATCACAAGACCTCTGAATGTGAAATACAAGTAGATTATTTTAGGAAAATCAGCAGGATGGGAAGGAGAAAAGGAAAGATAAGACAAAGAAAGGCAGAGAAGACCAAGATGGTGGAGCCAGATAGGACCGATTAAGTTCCTACCATGTAGTAAGCATTGTGCTACATATTTTACAAAGATCGTTTTATTTTCACAGCAGCTCTGAGAATACTATCATTATTTTACAACTGAGGAAATTGAGGCAAACTGAAGTTATTATGCAGCTAGAAAGTGTCTGAGATGGGATAGGAACTTGTATTTTCTTGACTCTGGCTCCAGCACTCTATCCACTGTGTCCCTCAGACACAGAATTGTTTATCATAGTGGAAGAGAACAGAAAAGATAGTGGACCAGCTCTAGGGCATAGTCAGATGGGTATAAAAACTGAAAAAAAATTTCACCATAATGTATTAAAGTGAAAAAAATTGGGAGAAGGAGGGACCAGGAGCACATGTAATACAGATAACTGTACAGTGAGATGCAGACTGGAAAAAATTCAAAATAGACCAAGGATATCTGCCTACTTGGAACAGAGAAACAAGAACCCAGTAAAACCTCTGCAAAACAGCAGCCAAATAGAGCAACCTGTTAGCCTGCACAGCCATACCTGTTTTCCTTTTCCTCAATGTCACTTGCGCTATTGAGCCTCCGGGGTGCTAGTGAGGAAAAATAGCTTTTGTTTTCCCTCTCCTGCAAAACCAAAACAAGGAAAATGTTGGGTGGGTATAGTATTGACATGGGAGATAAAGCCTGGGACTAAACTTGCCATCTCAAAACATAACCCAATTAGCCTGCTCAGTTCAGATACCAATTCCATTTCCACAATGGCTTGGAAATTTCTGGGTCCTTTCAAAGAGAAATAAGTTTATGTGGGAATTATGTTATGCCACTGGGAAGGCAGGGGTGACCAAGCATGGATAAAAGCAACCCAAACTACCCACCTCTTGCAGAGAGGCAAGGGGTAAAGAGGCCTGTTCAAAAGCCAAATTCCAAACTAGATGTGTGATGGACTAGTACTCATTTCTCTTTTCCCCCATCCCTCTCTATTTTATTTCTGAATAATCAGACTTCACATATAAAGGACAGGTAAGTTAAGTTGTTGTCACAGATGCTTCTTGGGAGATAGTAGCAGCTACATCACTACAGGGGCACCCATGCTAACAGATCTCCCTGCAGTCATGACCTCAGAAAAGAAGAATGAGAGGAGCAGCTGAAGGCCCTGGAAAGAGCAATCTGAAATGAACCATTCTTACTCATCTTGGGAGAGCAGCTATTGGTGAGAATTGCTTCACAAAACAGATTCCCTGCTCTACCCCCACCCCCATCTTCTATTGCTGGAAATTTCAGAAGCATTATTTTCACCAAATTCTACTCCTGCTGAGATCTTTTGGTTTGAAAGTCCAAACTAGCGGATTGTCCTATTTTGAAACACTGTTGTTCTATTTTGAAAAGGCTTGATATAAATAGAGTCAAGAGGAGAAGCTATGTGATCTGCAGAGCAAGAATTACTGCAGCTTTTGTCAACCATTACTTGTCCCATGGGAATCATGATTTGTCCCCAATATTAAGATGCTAGATCTATCTTCAGAAGCTCTGACTTTCTGGAGCCAGCAAGGGTTTTCTATTTACCCCCATGCTAGCCTGTCACAGCCCAAATCTCCCGACATCCCCACCAGCACCTTTTCTTTGTTGTCCAGCAGTGCAGAAATCCTAGGGCTCGATGATGATCGGTAGATCGAGGAGCCCCGATCCCGGAGAGCCTCACGGGGACCGGCCACCTCACTGAGCATGTTGTGGCTGCCGGTTTTCCGCAGTCCAAGTCGCCATGAGGCGGGTGATTCATCTTTGGGCTCTTCTGCCTTACTGAAGAAACTAGAGGAGAACTACAAGGAAAGGAAGGATTAAGGGAGAAGAACTGACCAAGCAGCAATCTTCAGTCTGAGGAGATTCCCTTCTCAGACCACTAGCCTTTTCATAATCTCATTCTACTCTTCACTTGAGCCCAATAAAGCCCTGTTGTCTTGTGCAGGGATTTCTAGATTGGATCACAGACACATGATGCCACCTAGGGCCTCACTGTTCCCATCTATAAAGTGGGGATAATAGATATGATCTTGAACCAGAGGTTGGAAAACTAAGATAAGTTCTCTTAGCAAGAAAAGCAGTTAATGCAAGCTGATTGAATATTAAGTAACGCTGCTTCAAAAGTGTTCAATGTAGTGTGTAAGTAGCCCAAAGTTCTCATGAAAGCTATTGTGCCAACCAGAAAGGTAAAGAATATGGCCTCAGCAATCTACTGTCTACCTGTCACCTAGAACCAGCCTAGAACAGCTCAAATAGGCTTGTACCACCGGAAGTTTGGTAGTAAGTGATAAGCTTTTTTAGACTCAGATCTAAGGACTTGGAACTTTTATAGAGTCTAAAGGCTTTTTGCAAAATGCTTTGCACTCCCTTCTTTACCAAGCCACCTTTGCCTATCTATCAGACAGAGTATGTATGCTATATAGTGTCATGTATGTCAGATTCAGTCCTCAAAATTCCTAGGGAATAAAGGTGCATGAACCAATTGGCACGTATCTTCTTTTTAACTTCTATAAAGTGCAAAGATGGGAGTCTCATCAGAAAAACTAAGAAACAGAGGCAAATAGCACAGAGCAGCGTCAAAATGATAAATACTAAAAGTCTGAGTTCCTCTAGACTGTTGCTAAAACTATTTGTAGAAAATATTAACTTTATCTTGAGATAAATTTTTTCTGTTAACCGACATCAAGCAATTTCTAACAACAAAGGACTTTTTGTTCTGTATACTAATACTACTATAAGATGAGAGATTTACATAACCAACACAAGAGCATTTTTATAAGCCCTAAATAAAGGGCCACAAATATACAATCTGTTACGAACCATGACAATATTATTTTGTAAAATTTCATTCCAAAGCCTTCCTCATAGTATTCTAGGGAATAACACAATGCTGGAGGTGATTTTATGGCCTTCATAAAGTACTCACTCTTCTAGCAGGAGAAGCAGAGAAGATATTCTGAGATGGTGGTGGTATTTGCTCCATGATGGTACTCTTTGATTCAGAACTGGAGTGATTGATAACAGTCTCTGCCTTTTGATCTGGTATTTGACAATGGAGAAGGAATAAAAATACTATAAAATTTTGCTTCCTTATTATGCCCTTCCTTCCCTGCTACTTGAAAAAGGTCACCTGGCAAATATTAGGCAAAAGGTTGTAAAAGCATGAATCCACACAAATATCTGAACTCCAAGTAAATTAAAAATCACTAATAGACCCCCTAGAAATAGAAGGTAACCAAATCACTGTGTAACTTACCCCTCCCTGCCCTAAGACCTTTAGTCTAAATTTTTATTATGTATAGAGAGGATTAAAAACATATCAATTTGTTCTGACGAATGAGTTATTGAACTATACAATTGTGAAATAATTCATCTATTAGCAAATTTTATTAAGCATCTGCTGTGCTCCCAATTATGCTAGCCCCTAGTCCTCATAACTATGCTAGTCCCTGACTTCAACAAATTTGTAATCTGATTAGGGAGACAAAATTAGCACATGAAAAACAATAACAAAATAAAATTTGAAACCCCAAAGTATAAAGTGAAGAATCAAATGACTGGTTTGACCCGTGACACAGGAATACCCTGTTTGGGGCCAGGATTTGGAGGCCTCTTCCTCAAAGAACCTATTGCTTCAGGTAGACTGTATTGAGTCACTACAATAAAATCAACCTACCACCACTAATTAGGCACTAGCAGAGAGTGGCCTCCATTAACTCTAAAGGTCTGGCCCTAAGATTAACACAGAAATAGATTGGGCTATCCTCAACAGGTAGTGAATTTCTCTTCACTAGAGGTTTTCAAGCAGAAGCTTCCTTCAAGAAGAAGAGGTTTCAAGCTACTTGTTGAGTATGTTAAAATTTAGATTCTTGCAGGAAATCAACTAAATTTTATCAGGGGTCCTTAACCTGGGGTTGAAATACCCCCCTAAGGGATATATAGAAAGATGTCAGGAAGTCCATAAATTTGAATTCGAAAAACACCTTGAAAATGTATTTTGATAGAAATGATTGCCTTTGTAATCCTATGTATTTTATCTAATACATTTAAAGAAGTTATTCTGAGGAGGGAATCGTAAATAGGCAAAGGGACACAAAAAAGGTTAAAAACACCTTCCAACTCTAAATTCTATGATTCTGCAATCCCCCTGAGGCTGATACCCAGAATGAGATTTTGAAGTCTCCTTGCTCCAAAAATACAAGGATGTTCTTGTACCTACTCTGTCAAGGTGTCAATATTCCTACCTGCCCTGTGTCAATCAAATAATGCTACAGCCATTCATTATCATTAACAGTACACATTTATTTAGTGCTTACTATATGCTAGGCACTGTGCTAAGTGCTAGGAATTTTTAAAAAAGGCAAATTCTCATGGAGAAGACAACATGTAAATCTCTATAGACATACAAAATATATGCAACAAATGTAGTCTCAGAGAGATGACATTAGCTGTGAGAAAAAAATTAGGAAAGGCCTTCTGTAGAAATTAAGTTTTGAAAAAAGCGAGGAGGCAGGGATGAAAAAGGTCAGCATTCAAGACATAGAAGACAGTTAGGGAAAAGATGTAGCCCACTTGAACATCTAGCCATGGATCCCTTAGAGGATCTGTCAATCCCAACTTAAGGAGTCCTGATCTAATTCAATTCATTGCCCCAAAGAATTTTTACTTTTAACATACTCTACATAGGTAAAGAACAGGGTTCAGAAATCGCATGGCATGTGAGGAGAATGCCAGGTAGAGAGGTGCAACTAATTGTAGATGGAGGAAGGGGAGTAGCCTAAGACTGGGGAGGTGGTAGGGGCCAAGCTGTACAGGGCTTGAGATGTCATTACATCTGATCCAGGAGACAAAAGGTAGCTCCTGTAACTTACTGAATATGTGTGTGTGTGTGTGTGTGTGTGTGTGTGTGCGCGCGCGCGCGTGTGTGTGAGGGGACGGAAGAAATAATTTTTGGAAGTTGAGTGAAGAATCAATTGGATATCGAATGGAAAGTGACAGAAATAATTCAGGCATGAGGCAATGAGGGCTTGACCAAAGGGGGTCACTGTGTGAATAGAGAGTTACACAAGAGAGATGTAGAAATAAGGTTTGGCAATGGATTGTGAATAAGAAGGACAATAAGGAGTCGAGCATGATACAGAGGTTATAAGCTTGTGTAACCGGGAAAATAATTAGCTCCTGGATAGGAAATATGAAGTTTAGAAAAAGAAAGTTTTGGTGAGGAACATAATGAGTTCTCTTTTGGACATATGTTTCAGATGCTTTTGCTGAAGATGTCAAAAGATAGTTGGTGATTGTAGAAGTGAAGAACACTCTAGAAAAATAGAGATAAAAAGCAATCATTTTTTAAAAATCATGATCTTTATGCAAGCAAAACATATTGCTCTCAAAGAAAGAATGTATAGAGACAACTCAAGGATTATAAGAATTCTCCCAGAAGAATGAAAATCAAAAACACTGAACACGATAATAAAAGACAAAATCCCAAAAAAAGCCTACCGAGAATCTCTAAGCACAGAAAAGTAAAGTGCCAATCAAAGAATCCACAGATCTGCCCATCACTTGGTGAACGGCCAAATAAGTTATGGTATATGAAAGTAATGGAATATTTAAAATGATGAACAGGCTGATTTTAGAAAAGCCTAGAAAGATTTATGTGAACTGATGCTGAGTGGAACAAGCAGAACCAGTACAACATTGTACACAGCAACAACAAGATTGTGTGATGACCAGCTATAATAAACTTGGTTCTTCTCAACAATTCTAATAAACTTTGAATAGAAAATGTCACCCGTATTCAGAGAAAACTATGGAGACTGAATGTGGATCATTGCATACTATTTTCACCTGGGGATGGTGTTGGGGATGGGGAGGAAAGGTGGGAGAGGAGAAGGAATGAGTTCTTTTTTCAAAGAAAAGCTTAGGATCATTGAAAAAACTTGTCAGTTTTCCAAAGTTAATTTACAGTGTCTGTTTCATTTACATGAAACAAGGGATATGCTCAAATAGGTTGTCCATCCAATAGCAAGTCATAATTTAGACAACAAAGAAGCATGAAGGAAGCTAAATGGTACAATGGATACCATTAAAATAAGTCAGGACCAGCAGATCACTTAAGTTCCCTCTGCCTCAATTCCCTCATTTGAAAAATAGGAATAATATTTTCCAAGATTATTGTAAGGATCAAATAAAATAACACATGCAAGGCATTTTGTAAACCATTGAGTGTGACATAAATGCTAGAGTTTGGGGTTTTTTAACCTTGGCTACAATAATAACTGTGTTTTTTTTTCAGCTTAGCTTTTCTTGAGTGGATTGTTATGTCAGATCTCTCTAAAATGTTTATAAACTTCATTTAGGAGGCTCTGAATTGCTCCAGGGCTTGAATTGATGGATATAATGTGCAACAAACTAGGGTTTGGAAGGACCTCACAGACCTGTAGAGGATTTTTCTTCTACTTGAACTCCATACTGTACCTACTTACTCTATGACTGTAAAAACTCTTTTTTACTTGCTTTATGTTTCATCTAGTTATAAATAACTATAAAGCCACTAAAAATAATTCTCTCTGATTGTTACATCATTTATATATCAAAAATTTTGTATAATTTTTACATATACATGAAAGATATCTTATTGGAGGAGAGCCTTCAAGGTAGCATTTTGCTCTATTAAATTAAACTTTTTTTAAAAATCAGTGAAAAATAAACACACTATGATTTTATATTCTTTATATTTTTCAATAAATTTGTGATCATAAAGATGTGGTCTACTATGGAATACTGTCTGTGAAAATCTGTTTATTCTATTCTAATAACAATCCCAATCTAATAAAGATTTATTAAATGAGAGGAACTCTGGTAAGTGCTGGGGATAAAATTAATAAAAAGACAGCCTCTGTCCTCAATAGGCTTACAATCTAGAGGAGATAACACACAAAAGGGGGAAGAAAAGATGAGGAGGGAAAGATATCAAGAAGTACCCAGAGCAGATATATCTTGCTCTATGGTGTTGAAACAACATGCTGCAAAGCAGCAAATACAGAGTGAAGTCTTTGGATCTAAGAGTCCAGTTTCTTCCCTTTATAAGGGAAAGCATTGGGAGGAATTTGCTTTTCTGCACTCCTGCTCACCAATCAGAGAGAAAAAGAGGTTGAGGAAAGTGAAGTCAATCAAGGCTTAAGTTAGCAGCAGGGTGGCAAGTTTAGAATTGATAACTTCTCCTGGAAGGGCATCTTGCTATGGAGAGTTGAAACCAGGCAGGATAGCAGAAGCAAAGTGGGCTATAGTAATACCCTTAATAAATATGCTGTCAATGTATGTTTAGATTCTTCTCATAAAAATTTGTATAGCTGGTGAAAGGCACTTATATCTCCTAGTCACTTTTTTGGGGTGAGAAAGTGGGTAAAATTTAGATCAGATTCTTCCTTCCTATGTCTTTGGCATTATCCTCTATTCATTTTCCTTCAGTACTGATCCCTCAATATAATCACTGTAACCTCCTGAATAGATCTCTGGATATGTCTTTTTTTCAATACTTTCATTCTAACTTCTTCCAACAGCATGTGCAGGATGTCCAAAGTCCAAAAGTGGAGTCTCTACCATCATTAATAGTGAAAAGAGCTTGTTTTTTGAAAGTACCAATACTAGGAAAAGAAGCAAAGACCAACACCAGTTCCAGAGGACTGAGGATGAAGCATGCACCCACCTCCTGAGAAACATCTTTGGATATGGCCAATGTGGAAATTTTTTGCCTCATTATTCATATTAGCAAATTCTTGTTCACTTGCTTCTGGTTTTCCTTTTTTTTTTTTTTTTCAATATAGAGGGGAGAGAGATAAGAAAAAAAGAAGGTCATTGACATTTTAACAGAAGGAAGACAAGCAAGAATCGAATAGGATAGCTGTGAAAGTTACATATTGAATTAAGTGTTTTAAAAGAAAACTTAACTATATATAGATAGCTTTAAGTTCAGTCCTCTTTTTCTGTTCTACTATGTTTAAGAAATATTCTATTTGGTATTTAAGTTTAGAGGCAAAAATTCTTTTAATTGGAAGGGCTTATTGAATTCTTTGTAAAATTTGTCTACCTCTTCATTCTCTGGAACTAATGTTCATATATAAACAGCAATTATTTTTGCAATGTAAAGTGTGTGATATAAGACGAATGTCCCAAGAAATTTTACTTCTTGTTGCCTCTGGATTCATCCTCTTTTATTTGTCTCTCCAAGAATAGCCACTGGCCTTCTATCTGCAACTTCCTTTTATTTTCTGGATTGCTTTATATGACAACCCATAAATGAAGTAAGGAAGATAAAACACGTACTATACACAAGTGATTACAACACAGGGTTTATTGATAAATGCTTTAAGAATGATACTAACAAAGAATTAGAAGCAGTTTAGAAGAGTGAAAGCTCACATCCAGCTATTGTTTATCATGGAAAGCTTCACAGAGAAAACGACTTTAAAAATGGCCAAGACTTGAAAAAGCATTGACTAGAAAGGGCATCAAAGGGTTATGGTACTCCAAGCTGAAAGAACAGTTTGAGAAAAAGCACAGAATTAAGAATAGGCAAAAACTGTTCAAGGGGTAATTTATTTGTCGAGAGCACAGTAGGAGTTTTGTAGAAGAGTTAAGATAAAGTTGCTAAGGTTGCTGAGGACAGATTATAGTAGAGCTAAAGAGAGTGAACATTATCTAGTAAAAAGAGAAGAGAGACATTGACCGGCTTTAAGCAAAGGAAAAAATATAATCAAAGCAGTGATGTTGGAAGATGAAGCTGTCAGAATAGGACCAGCTAGATTGGAGGTAAAGAGACTAAAGCCATTAAGTCTAGTTAGGGGTTAGGTCTTTTAAAATTCTAGAATTCCAACTGTGCCTTAATAGGTAAACTATGAGAAGGCTGTTCTAGATAGTGCCTGAGACATTGTAGATAATGAATAAATATTAAAATATTCAAATTAGAATCACTCAGGTTAGCACTGGATTAGTATTTCCCAGCAAGTTGTGCTTGTCATGTGAATGAGCAAAAGGAAATCTGATGCATAATAAATTCAACTAGCCTCAGATCTCCTCTTCAGGCCTTCAACTTTTCAACTTCCTTCACTGAAATTTAACGGGCCACAGAGAATCAGACAAGAAGAGAGAACACTGCGTCCTTTATCCCCAAACTGACCAGGTTATTGATCTACCAAAGGACCAAGTTTTGCATTCAGACTTCCACATCTTTATTATAGGCAGCCTGGCAAAGTTTATGAGAAAACAGGCTCCATTACAAGTTACTGATGTAACATTTTCTCATCCAACTCAGTCCTTCTAGCCAAAAATAATGCATATACATTGGAATTATTCTGCATCCATGATTCTGTAGTACTCCAATGCCCTCACAGGAAAATACCGAGTCTATCAAGCTAATGGTCTCATTTTGAGGGATCAAATGTAAGAGCTTATTCTGCTTTATGTATCATCTAAAATGGTCGATTGTTCAAAAAAGATCCTAAACCCTCAGGAAATGTTCAAAAACAGAAAGAATGAAACAAAAGCATATGTGACTGAATCTTTCCAAATATATGTCTGACTGCAAAGCAAAGCAAAGCTTCATATAAATTATTTTAGATTAAACTCCTTATTTTATGGAGTATTAACAAATATACTATCATCTCACTTAGTATTAAAGAAGTCTTGATCAAACTGTTCAAAAAGATATATTTTTGGTAATCACAGAATATCCAAATTTAAAAAGTCACAAAATAAGATGGAAAATACACCATCCCTTTCTTCTCCATGTGGCACCGGCCTTTCAACATCTTATCACCAACCAAGAAATTGAAATAAATTAAAATGTTGAAGATTTTAAGCTGAAGATTTAAGGGATTTTATAGATTAAAGAATTAAATATAAATTTACTTACTAGAGAGAAACAAAAAGTACTTGTCCCCAAAGTATACTTTAAAGCTTTCCATTTGGAATTCTGAACCTTCAAAACTTGATCATCATGTTATCTACTAACTTACGATCAGAATATTTGATTCCCTCATATAAGATTCCACAGAGCATTTTATCATATCACTACTTAAGAATAGCTAAATATGCTCTGCCAGAGCCCAAAGTTCTACAAACAAGTTTTTACATAAAGTCTACACAATTATAAGTAAGACTTAAAAGTTTCTTTTATAGTACTCAATGACCTGGGTTTCAAATAAGAAAGAATCTCTTATCATTTATATACTTCAACAACAATACTATATGATGATCAATTCTGATGGATGTGGCCCTCTCCAACAATGTGATGAACCAAATCAGTTCCATTTGTTCAATAATGAAGAGAACCAGCTACAACCCAGCAAAAGAACTCTGGGAGATGACTATGAACCACTACACAGAATTCCCGATCCCTCTGTTTTTGTCCGCCTGCATTTTGGATTTCCTTCACAGGCTAATTGTACACTATTTCAAAGTCCGATTCTTTTTGTACAGCAAAACAACTGTTTGGACATGTATACATATATTGTATTTAATTTATACTTTAACATATTCAACATGTATTGGTCAACCTACCATGGGGGGGGGGGGTTGGGGAAGGAGGGGAAAATTGGAACAAAAGGTTTGGCAATTGTCAATGCTGTAAAATTACCCATGCACATATCTGGTAAATAAAAACTATAATTAATTTAAAAAAAAAAAAAAAGAAGAAGAAGAAAGAATCTCTTGGCTCCCCAGCTTGAAAATGTTTTCATAAACTTCACTGTATTACCTGCCTCCTTCTCAGTGTCTGACTCAGAAGCTTCCTCTTCACCTTCTTCTTCTGAGCTTGAGCTGCTAGATTCCTTAATCTCTTCCTCTGCTTCTTGGGACTTGGGTGTTTCCTCATCATACAGAATCTTCTCTTTGCTAAATCAAGAATGAAACTAAACAGTGCTGACAAAACAAACAATTTCTGAGGTTCACATGTGTACAAGATTAACAAGGGCACTGCCTTCAAAACTCTTTCCTCTTTCATTTCTTTCCTTTGAACCCCAGGTTCAAGTCTTATCTAACTACTTTATTTAAGCATATCTATCTTGAATGGCTCTAGAACCATACCAACACTTTGGTGATAAATGTTGCTATTATCAATGTAGATAGCCTAAGATCCCTCAAATCAAGAGAAAAATGCTAATAGGTCCAACTAATTTCAAAGCCCAATATATTTCACTCATTCTCATTGACTTCACTAATAAATGCCAGTTCCCATCCTCTCAAACAGCTCTGTGTAATCCAAGGTCACCTGTCTGCAATCAATCACTAGGTGTCTACTCAACAGATTACTGTAAGGAAAACACTTTGCAGACTATAACATATTAATAACTGTGAGTCACTATTATTAATTTTAGTGACAAGATCTGTGATGATAATAATAACAAATTAAATTCCTACAATAACTTTCCTAAGAGGCCACAAAAAATAAGTAGAGCGTGCTATATTTCTCTTAGGTCTATGTGGGGCTGTGTACCATAGCACAATATTATGTATAAAAAAACTGAAAGAATAAGGAGCACATGTTATGTTGAGGCCCCACTAATCTCATGTCTCTTAAAAACATGCATTTTCAGTGTCTAGAAAGACACTATAACTACTTTATAAAGTCAGATAAAAATCCCATTCATCCCCATGCTATTCTTATTGTCAAATATCTTACTTTTTTAAAAGTCCACTTTGCAATTTGCCATTCAGGTCTGCTTCAATAAGTTTATTCCTTGTCTCTTTCTCACTTCGGAGCTGAGGATGGAAAAAGGAAAAGAGAAAAATAGCTTGTTGATTATTAAACATCAGCAGGAAGGCTCTTAAAATGGCATGTCTACCTTAGAGGTGATCATTAGGGTGATAGGAGGTTATAGGAGTACAGAGACTGATTGAAGTTAGGTCTTTTTTAACAAGGTCCTCACTATGGATGATAAAGAAGGTCAGGATGTACAAGGAAGATGAAGTTGAAGCTTTGACTTAAGAAAGTTAGTTCAGTTAGCATGCCAAAACATTTTTCCCCCCAGAAAAAAAAAAAAAAACCCAGAAGAGAGAAAGTGAATGAAGAGAAGTCAATTAATTATAGAATCATTAACATTTAAAAGCTTAAGTCAACTTTAAAAGCCATCCAGTCCAATTCTCTCATTTCAGAAATGAGTATGCCAAAATGCACAAAGGGAAAGTGACTTGCCCACAGTCACAAAGGCACTAAGTGGCGTGACCAGATTGTGAAGTCACATCCTGTGTTTCTTAAGCCAGTGCTCTTGCTTCTGACCCAAAAAGATCATGCCAGTATAGATTCATTATTTCGAAAAAACAGATTAACCCATTTATTCATTCACTTCAAAAAGAAAACAATCATTAAGAAAACTTAGCACCAAGACTAAGAGAAAGGGTTTTGATCAAAGGGTATTCATAGGCCTGCAAGTTAATTCACCAAAAACTATGGAAAACTGGGGGAAAAAAACCTCCTTTACCAGTAAAGAAATTAAGGATTAATTATAATCTACAGTCCCCTTTGACCATCTAGTGATAGCCAAACCCAACTACACAAACTACACGTATCTATTTGAGGAACACTGTTGTGCCTAATCTTTGTCATTTAGAAAACAGTGGCATTTAGAAGCATGTTGTCCAACAAAGGAGATGAAAAGAACTAGAAATTAGTGATTCTGCTTGGAGCACAATTCTGTGTCATTTTACCACTATCTCAAAGTAACTGAAACTCAAGCATCTTTAGAAAGAAGTAATGCCCCATTATACCCTCCTCAGAGCCAAGTCCCAATATCAACAAAACAGCAGAAAGAGGCAAAGATCATCTCTCTCACTTGGATATTTCTCTCTTCTCCCCAACCAAAACAACAAATAAGGCAGAGGACCATCACCCCAATATTTATGAGCCTGCATTAGGCATTTTCTAAGGCCCATAGTACAGCTTAGAGAAGTGGGAACTCTAGCCCTTGCTCTACCACTTCTAAGAAATGAAACTGCTTTAAAATGAAGATGCTGGTCCAGGGCAGGATTTTTTAATCTTTTTTTGTATCATGGAGCTGCCTGGTAGTCTAGTGAACCCATGTGAATCTGTTCTGAGAATAATGTTTTTCAATAGATAGGATCACAAAGAAAAACAATTATACTAAAACACAGTATCAATATATATTTTATGTTCATAGAGCCTAGGTTTCAAAATCCTGGCCTAGGGGAAGTCTAATGACCCTATAAGATTTAAAAATTCTATGCTGAATTAAACATCTATCTTTAAATGTTTAAACTTTTGTTAGAATCTTTGTCCCTCCAGTCAATTAATATATATCAACAGTAGGGCTCAACTCTTATCACAACATTCCAAAACAAATCCTTCTTTTCTCTTTGAAGTCTTGTGATCTTGGGACACATATGCCCACTACTCTAAATGTTTATTTCCATCAGAGCTCTAACCTATACTGCTTTCATTCATACTTGTTCTAAGTTCAATTTAACAATACTGTTACATAAGGCAGAGTTTAGTGTCTGTTCTAACACTTTGCATAGTTACTACTCTCTACCTAAAAGGTAGAGTCAACTAAAAGCTGAAAAAAATAGCTTCTGAATATGGATTAGAAGCCAGCAAATTTTTCAGCCCTAATCTCTGATTGTAATTCCCATAATCATTGCTCTTGTTCTTCACTCCAATTGTACAATGACCATTGTTTTCTTTCCCCAGATCACTCAAAAATCTTCATATGTAAACAGTGTTAATTATTTACTGTCTGTGCACATATTGGTTTTGAAGTTTCTACTCTGCCATCTTGATGGCACGGGTGTTTTTGGTTATGCATTGGTTGGTTTTTTTGTTTGTTTGTTTGTTCAATGAGGGGCAGAGAAGGGAACCCAGACTCAAGAGAAACCTGGTTTCAAATCCTATGTCATACATTCACTAGTGTTGTGACTATGAACAGATCATGTACCTTATTTGACCCTCAAATTTGCTTACCTGTAAAATGAGGATAATCACATATATCATGCCTATTTCACAAAGTTGTGATGAGGATTAAAGAGAAAGAATGTAAAACTTCAAAAACATCAAAATCCTTTATATAAAGGATAGAAATTAGTATGTCTATATTATTAATTTGCACAGCAGACAGCAAAAATATACATTTAAACACTCAAGACAGGAAGAATGATGATGATGATAATAAATCTTCAAATTCTTATAGTTAAGATTTCTAAAATAACTAAGAGTTTTCAAAACTATTCAGTGAAATTTTTAAATTTCTAGTAACAATCTTCTCAGTTTTTCCAACAATGACATTCAACTTATGAAGTATCCAGGTACTTTTCTGTGGGGAAAAGCTATGATTCTATGATGATTGTTTATAATTTGGGGTTAATCAGAAGCTTAAAAATTCTAACAATTAACAGTTTATCTTGCTTCAAAAGGCAAGTTTCAACATTAGGAGTTTCTGGGAAATTTCTTTACAACAGGCTATCTGATAGTCCCCGAAGAGTCCAATTATCACCTCAGGAATGCAGATGTGTCCATCAGAGAGACATAACCAAAGCAAGTGGCTAAGATACTTGGAGTAGATAACAAACTGGTAAAGAAGCTTAAATAAAAACCATCCCCAGACTTACCACATTCTGTTTCTTCTGGAGCATCTCCAAATGTTCCACAAGCCCTTCATCAGCCACATCAAAGGGTGTTTGGCCCTGGCAATTAAAAAATGGGGATCATGACCAGCAGGAAACAAAACAGCAACAAAATCAGTGCTCCCTGTACTAGGAACCACTCAACTTCCATGTTCTGCTTTTACATCCTGCCCACAGAGTCCCTAATTTTATGATATTGTCCTAATGCAAAGAAGACACATAAATGACAATCCCTTAAAAATCATGTTTTACGTGTTACAAAATTTAGTACTGGTGCCTTCCCCAACTTCTTTCAAAGATATAGATCATGGGTGGAGAACATTGTATATAATTTCAAACGTCTTTGATATGCTTGTTAGTTTTTACTGAACTATTTTTCTCCCTACTCTTTTTTATTCTCTATTATAAGGAATGGTTCTCTGGGAGCAGGTGGAAGAAAGATATAATGAGAACTACAGGTGATGTAAAAATAAAATACATCAATAAAAAAATTATTTTTAAAAAAGGTAGCTCTAACCACTCATGCTATGTATGGATCACTATGCCTCCTGCTATATATCTTCTTCACTGACCAGTTTGTTCCTAATATCCATGTCACAAAGTGCTTCTGCCAAGATGGAACAGGCCTCTTTCACCCCCCAATGTGCAGCAGCATGGAGGGGTGTCCAGCCATCATGATCCTGAACATTCAATTCATAGCCAGCTTGAATCAAAAGCCTGAAAAGAAAAAGCAAAGGTAAAATGCTTAACGCTGTAGTTTTCTGCAGATTGACACCGAGTCCATTTACAATTTAGCTTTGGGTCTTCAAACCCTAGGTATTCCCAGTGCCTAGCAAATACCTTATGCAGATAAGAAAGACATTGAATAAATATTCAATTAAAACAAACTGACTCCCTCTACTCTTTAAGGCAAGGTTTATGGTTCAAAATCAATTCAGGGGATCCCATCATAAACTCAATTGGCCAAAGATGGGATCCAGTAAATGCTGACATTTTCCTGATACATTTGTGTTATTCCTACAAAGAACATAGTAAGATTTATACCTTCAATATGTACACTAACTCAAGACTAATTTGAATCTTATATGAGTATCACATACATACATCCTATAGGTGTATCATGATAATGAGCTTTCTATTTTCTCATGTAAGAAAAAGACAAAAATAGAAATTGGAAACCCAGTTCTTTGCAGGACACTTTCTAGAAAACCTCATGCATTTAAAGCAGATTGATCGACCTAGATACCCTTACTCTATATATGCTCAGTCAAGAAAGCCTGAATAACCAAAATCTACAACCCAAACTTGAGATTGGGAGGAGCAGGGTGGGGAGAAATCCTGAAGTCTAAACTTGTTAGAAATCTGCTGAAGATTCCTAGCCCCCATTTTTAATCAGTGAATCACAGAATTGGATTTGGAAGTGCTTTTAAGGATTCAGTCAATCTTTACATGGTGAAGAATTCCCTTTAAAAATACAAATGACAAGTGGACATTTGGCCTCAGATTGAGCCCATTGCCTCACAGTAGGCAACCTACCCCAATGATAAGAATGATTGTCAACAACTTAATAGGCACTTATAATCTACTGTGTGCCAGGAAATATAACAACAAAAACAAAGCTGTTCATGCCTCCCAAGTCTTTGATTTCAAGAAAGTGAGACTAGGATGTGCACAGATAAGTACAGACAGAATCTATACAAAGTAAATGAAGTGGGGGGGGGTATATTAAGCCTCAATTTGCCTGTTTGCAATTTACACCTGTTGCTCTTGCCTGGTCCTAGTCATTTAAGTGTTTAGAGAAGCTTAGCTAATATCAACATTAAAAGATGATACCCTTCATGTAGAGATTAAAGGATGAATAAGGCAGATGATGTTTTAAAACAAATATAGTGTATTTTTTAAAAAGCCTTTCAAGAAGTTTTATTCTTATATCTAATTGGAAGACAAACAATATAGTGAATTGGTGCCTATATAATTAAAGATCTCAAAGCCATTCCTACAGATTAAAAAGGACCAAAACAATTACAAATTCATACTTTATTACAAGATACAAGAGGTGGTGGTTGTACATGTTATTTGTGATAAATCATAGGCTTGGAAGGAGCTTTGTGAAGTCTGGTAGGTCAGTGCTTCCCAATTTTTTTTTTTTTAATGTTCCATAGAATACTCATATGCTTTAAATTCCATAGCATGCTTATATGCTTTGTAAACATGCAAAACTTCCAGCTGCGGAAGAAGAAAAGAAGGGGAAAACTCATTATGAACAATGGCAAAAGTTATTGAGTTTATATCCTGATGCGGACACAAAAAAAGCTTGATGAAGGAAGAAACATAGACTGAGAAAATCTTTCATTTTGCTTCCAGAAGCATCAGTCAAAAGAATCATCAATAACTTTTCAGCTGACAAAACTTGTTCACCATGCTAAGGAAATCATACCTAAGAACTTCAGAGTAGCCCTTGGCAGCAGCTACGTGGAGGGCAGTGGCCCCCGAACGAGCCTGCCTCACATCTTCAATTTTACCACTATTGAGCCATTGGCGAGCATCCTGCAACATCTGCTGCTCCTCTCCTTTTCTTGACTGCTCCAGATCCACACCTGCAGAAACCAAGAGAGAGTGAAACACCCAATTTCGTCAGGTAAGATTTTTTCTTTGGGTCTCAAACTTGTCCCCCAATACCATTTAACTCTTAGATTAGAATGCAAATGACATTTAAACACACACACACACACACCTATCTTTGAGTCTGGTAGGGTATAAAATGCACTGAAGAGAGCTCTTCCAATAAGTAATTATATTCTTCAGCCAAGTCTCTTCATCTTTCTCATTTCTCTTTTTTCACTTGTATCCTTATTGGAGCAGAATATATTAGTGAATAAAGTACTGAAGATAGTAAAGAGATTTCTGGGATAGAATCCCAATCCTGATATCACTAGTTTTGTAATTAGGGAAAGTATATTTGCCTTATTTTTCAAATGGGAATAATAATTAAATACCCTACCTTATAGAGTTGTTGTGAGACTCAAATGAAATAATATATGAAAAGCACTTTACAAATCTCAAAAGGATTTATGGATAAGTTGTTATTATTACTCTTAAAATAAAAGTGAGACACCAGGATCACTAAGAATATTGTTCTAAAATTCATGGGTGTATGCACATATATAGGTGTGTTTGTATATATACACACACCCACACAAACATATACACATCACTGTTAGTATTTAAACTGATGGATAACTTCTGATACAGTACTGAAAGTTCTACATAAAGGAGGCCTTATGAAGGAAACAGATTTACTCACAAGAGGAAAAGAGCCAACAAAACAAATGCCTTACATTTGTTCAATACTTTTCAAGAATTTTTTTATACATAATATAGTTTTAGTCTTACAACAGATCTATATGTTAGGGATAAAAAGGATTATTAGATATATTTGAAAGAGGATGACATAGACATGAAGAGTCAGGTGACTGCAGTTTCACACAGCTTGTTAGTGACATAGCTAGGTGAGCACCAGAACTGGGCTTCTCTGAATTTATGCTTCTAACAGCACAAGGAATACAATATATTTAGTTTCAAGTATAACCTAACTGTAAATGGAAAAAAAAAACAAAAACAAACAAAAAAAAAAAATCCCCTCCCAAAAATACCCTTCTCTAAAGCAATTTCCCAAAAGTGATGCTTATACATAAGTTGGAACATTACTCTGAGCTGAAAAATCTCCAGAGCAGATAACTCCTACCCAAATATTATACAATGGTAATTGGAGTTACATGTATTACCCTTCTGAAGAAATGCCACATGCCATATGCCTTTTAAAAGTATTATGGGGGACACATGACTTGTAAATTACTATACATCACTTGCTTTCACAGAAGCATTCTTTCTCAACACAGGAAAATCCAAATTCATGCACACAAATCCAGGTACATTCATTCTGTTTGGTCCTGACACTTCCCAGCTCAATTAAGACTACTAGTAATCTGCAATGCAGTTAAACTTGAGTGGGAGGGGCAAGAATTGTCGCAGGAATCTTAGAAAAGATAAATAATCAAGGGTTGACAGAAGTTCAACCCTTCCAAGAGAAAATATCCCTCAGGTGTTAAGGACTAGGCCCATGTTCTAAGAGTTTGCCTACACTCACACCTGAGACAAGAGGAGGCAGATGTTTCAATTACAGATGGTCTCATAATCCAATACAGTATCTTCTTCCTCTAGCTTGTCTCAGAAAAAAGTACTCATTTTCCAACACTAATCCTTCATACTGGGTACTCCATTTTCATCCTCATTCTCTCTCTCCACCCCAGGGCTTTCTGCCACCCATGTCTGTTTCCACTTTCCAACTTTATGTCTTCATGCCTGGGATAGTCTCCTCCTTCCTCTGCCTCCTGGCTTCCTTGACATCCCTGGGGCTTCCTTCAAATCCCAGATAAAATACCATCTCTTTCAGGAAGGCTTTTCTCATTCCCTTATTGCTAGTGCCTTCTATTTGTTGATTATCCTCCATTTATCATGTTCATAGCTTATTTGCACACAGTTGCTGGTACATGGTCTCCCACATTAAATTGCAAGCTCCTTGAGGGTGGAATTATCCTTTGCCTTTGATTTGTAAACCCAGCATTTTGTACAGAGGGCACAGAAGAGGTGTTAAATAATTATTTGTACAGTTTGCTTTTGATCAAAGCCATTCCTTTTATTTAAATGCTCATCAACAACGTAGGCTCTACCTATTCAATCCCCACCTAGCCTACAAGGTACAGAGCATAAATGCCATTTCTCCCAACACATCTGATTTGCCCTTAGCAGAGGTCTTCTCTTCCTCCCCTGAATTCCCATAAGACTTTCATACATCTTACCTTATGCTATAGCTGTGTGTATGTATATATGTACATGTGCATATAAGTGGGGAGATTTTATATATACATATACACATACATATTATATATATACATGTGTGTATGTAAACACACAGTTAATATCTATGGATGGATGGATGGATGCATGCATGCATGCATGTACATAACACTTTCCTGATAAATTTTAAGGTCCATAAGGATAGAGATTCTCTCTCTCTCTCTCCTTTTTTTTTTTTTTTTTTTTTGAGGGCACCAGCCATCTCTTGATCTCTTTTGCATCTGTCCATTTCTCTTTTCATCAACCAGCCATCACCATAGCTCAGACCTTTATCATCTCTTTCCTAGCCGATTACAATAGAATCTTTTTGCTTCCACCTGAACACAACATCCAAAATCATATTCCTCAAGACAGGTCTTACCTATCCTTCCCTAGTAGCTCCCCATTTTGCTTCAAACTGTCCGGCCTAACGTCAAGGCCAGCCACAAATTGGGCTTTGGTCTAGCTTTCCAGCCCCATTTCACACCACTATGCCTTCCAGCCATACTAGATGACTTGCTGCCCCTGCCCCTATTTGCTGCCTCCTACATTCACACCAGTTGTCCCCTGGCCTAGAATAATTTTCCTCCTTCCCTCCAAACTTGGGAGCTACCTCCTCTTCCCCTGGTGGTCGGCAAGCTCCTACTGCATCTCAGCTGGTATTCACTACTTCGTGTACCCATTTTGTATCCTTTCAGCAGAATGTAAGCTCCCTCAATGAAAGAACTGTTTTTATCTTTCTACATCTCCTACTCACAATTCAGGGTTTTGTATGTAATTAGGTGGCCCAAACATTTCTCAAGGCTGTCCATTTCCTTGATACTTCCACAAAACTTGGTTTAAAAAGCAAAATGACATAGGATTATTATATCCAGAGTGGCTAAGGACCTTTAAGATTATTTAATTCAATCCCCTCCTTCTATAGCTGAGGAAACTGAGGTCCAGAGAGGGTAAGTGACTTGTCCAGGCAATCAGAGATAAAACCAAATGAAACAATGCTGATTTGCCTGAAAATCTAGAGAATGAAGAAATAAAATTTGTTCTCTGCCTCTACAATCTATTTTCTTATTTTTTTAAGTTTCTAAGCAATCTGACTTGACAAGTATGACTGTTTGAAGATCATTTCAGAGGTTGTAAATAAGTGGCTTACTCAGGTTTATTCCAGGCTATCATCAGTGGAAAAACTAAGAGATCACAAGTATCCCTAACTTGTATCAGTTGGACCTGCGGTATCAAAGAATAAATCAACTTATACAATATAACAAGATTTGTATCTAACCTTAAGAAAGGACATCTTTGTGGCATTTGGCCTTCTCTTGTTTGAGTTAAGTGGATCCAGGATGTTAGTAATTGGTGACTAATGCTGTGTAGACAAACCTAACCCACCCTCTCCCATCACACATTAATGAAAGGCTCCCACAAGATGAAAGGATGATTTCTAAAGTGTCTGTTCCAGTGGCAGCTGCTGCTTTCTCTCACACCTCTCCCTAGACAGGGCACTGGACTCCCCAGAGTTATCCCAATGAGTTACCTTGCTTCTTCACTTGCTCCAGGAGCAGGTCCTTCATTGCTGCCTCTTCTGCAAGGTCGGAGGGGACTTCACCTTCGCTATTCACTGCAGACACACTAGCTCCATGGTTAATGAAGTATCTGCACAGATGAGACCCAAGAGTAACATTATCTACATCAGGCTAAGATCAATTTATAGTCATGTACCAAAGGTGAGAGAGAAGTTTGAAAAGTTAACAGAAAAAGACATCTGGTTTGTGATTCCAAAGTCTCAAATAAGATGTTCCATGTTTAATCCTTTGTTATCTCTAGAACCTTCAATAACTAAAACACAAGTTTTCTTCCTTCCCTTCTAGGTTCTATGGCAACAAACAGGATATTTTGCAAATACTAATGAAAATATTTAAAAAGAAAAAGAAAAACTCAAAGCCTCTATGAATGGATGAGAAGCTTTCTGAAGACCATAAGGAGTAATATCATGTTCCCTCCTAATGCAAGTTTCCTAAAAGAAAATTCCTTACTACATCTTGGAATAATTTTGGCACAAAAGCCAGAAAAGATAAAAAGCAATTTTTTTTTCCACTAAGATTTTGCCAATGGTACATTTGAGGGCAAGAAATATTTTTTGTGATCTCAATTATGTGCATTTAAGGTATCAACAGCTGGACAAGAAGAACTATCAGAGGAGCATCCCTCTCATAAAGCTGTCCCCTCTCCAGAAGCTGCCCCCAACCCTTATCATGAGGTAGCCCAGCAAAGGTACAACATGGCTATTTACATCACTTAGAAGAACTTAGAATCAGCAGACAGAAAATCACCAGGCCTCATAATCCGCAGTGCCATTCTCCTCTCCAGATCCAGAGGCACTGTCATTAGACCTTCCTAGTGAAGACTCCTAGGTCTTGCCATTCAACCCAGAACCACCCCGTTAGCACTTCTAGACTTTTAAATCTACCCTCAGCTGTGTTACTTGAAGTGTCTCACTTCCCCCCATTAGAGTATGAGCTTCTTGAGGACAAGGACTGTCATTTTTCTACTTTTATCCTCAGCACTGAGCACAGAATGACACATAATAAATATTTTTCTTTCATTAATATGTAGTTGTATAATTCAAAATCTGTTAGCCTTTATGAATTAGGTTATGAACTAGCCAATAATGGCTGGAGACAGCAATTTAGAACTTAGAAACATCTGAAAGCAAAAAAGTACTATTCAATTTGGACTACACACCAGCTTTTCCTATGTACCTAGCACATAGAAGGCACACAATAAATGTTTGCTAAATGAATAAGTATATATCCACACACAAATAGATTCGAGTGTGAGCATTTATTATTTTCTCCTTGAATGACATGATATGCACTTAGATCTAAGATAATGAGGAGTAACCTTTAAGCATGACCTGAAACTAATGAAAGGAAAATATGGCCTCATTTAGCACTGTCCTCCAAAACTACCCTTAGAAGAGGAAAAGGGCGAGGGGTGTGTGTGTGTGGGGGGGAACTTTTAAACTTCTACTCTCCTTAAGGATAATTAATGTAAGTCTATGAATCCTTGCATAATTTTAATTTGTTCTCTTTAGGATCTTCAAGACACTTGCACAGTCAGAAGCACTGACATATCCTATTACCATAATAAATATGGGGAAGGAAAGAGATCAGAAGGGAGAGAATGCATGTAAAGGGGAAAGAAAAGAAATATAATTGAGGTTAAATCTTTCTTTATGTTTTAATATTACTATACAATGTACAGATAAGAAAGAATTTATTTAATCCATTTAAAATGAAACTCGAACATAGCTCCTTCTTAGAACAGTTCTTCCTATAAAGAGAGAAAACAAAATTGTTTCTCACTTTTTTTGACCTTGAAATTAAGGGTTCACCATACTATTTTTGACTTTTTGGGGGGAGGAAGGTTGTTTTCTTCCACAGAATTATTAAAATAAAACATGTTTTACTGTCTCGGGGGGAAACGTGGAATTTAGAGCTCAAAATTTAAAAAAACAAAATGTTGAAAATTGTTTTTACATGTAATTGAAGGAAAATACTGCTCAAAAAAAAATAAATAATGGCTCAAAAGTATCTTTTCCAATAAGACTACAATATCTAGGAAGGACCAAAAGAATACAAGTAGGTGACTAAGGACTGACAAACAAAAAGAGTCTATAATTTCTGGCACAAAGCTGAAGCATAACTTGTCAGAAAATAGTTTTCAATTTTTTAAAAAATGAAGCCATATACTATAGAAATGAACAGTAACAGTGAAATTCAAATCCTCCCATAAGGATAAATCTAATGACAAATGAATTGTGGCATAATACAAAGAGTTATCTAAGTAGCTTTTGTGTAAAGTCAGCTCATCATAATCTGTCTTGCAAAGATCCACTGACCTCAGCTTGATCCTAGAAATGGTAAATAAGTGATTCACTTCACATCAGGTAATTTTTCTGAAGGGACAAAACTGAGAAGTTTCATATTTATTTCTAAGACACAAGTGTATTTACCCAAAATGTCAAGTTAAAAAAAACACTGTGACTGATTCAATATAAGATCAAAGATAGATAACAAGAGATCTGATTTAAAATTATTCTTTTGCACAGATTCCTAAGGTAAAAAGAAAAAAAATATAGGAAAAGTCCATGGAGAACCTACAGGCTTATGTTGTGCTTACTTGTTCCTTCTTCCTTTTGGTTTCACTCCTGCAGATACCTCTGCTTCGGCAGAACTCACTTTTCATAAGGCCATTTCACAAGCAGCCCAGGCCATTCATACTCACTTCCCTCCTGGCTCTACTCTGGACTCCCAGACCTTTCCATCTACTCCCCAGCTACCTTCCCCACGTACACATCATTCCCTGCCCATTGCTCTCCCTCTCCAGATCACTTTTAAAGGTCTTCTCCCCTCGGAATGTAAGGTCCTTGCATGTGGGGCTGTATTTTTTGCTTTTATCTAAATCCTTAGCATTTAACATAGTGTCTTCCTCATAGTAAGTGCTTAATCTATCCTATCCATTTATTTGTGGAAAAGAATAAAAGGTGGCTAAATTTAATCAAAAATCATGGATGTGGTTACTAGCCAAAACTGAAATGTCAGTAGTAAGGAAGTTTATATGTTCCACAAATTAATCAAATTTTTACTAAAAGCAACCACTAAGAGGAAATCAACCTTAATTAATTCTTAGGCAGCAAAAGCTAACATACTTGAGCACACTAAAGATTCAGAGCCAAGGGGGGGATGGCCTAAGTAATGAAGAGGTCATCCATTTTCACATAACTGAAAGAAAGGGAGGGACCCAGGAGTGAATATACTGTTTGTGTCTGTCTGTTTGGGGGACAATCCAAGCTGTTTGTTCCCAGCCAAAAACCAATGCCACCAAATCTTCTTTTGTTCAACTTCTCCCAAGAAGCATCACAACAATTCTGCGGGGATCAGGGGTAACTCCAATGCCACAAAATCTAGATTTTGTGGCAAGGATGCCCCTGGTCTTCACACAGTCTTCAACAACACTCTCACTGCTTGTTTGTGGAATAAGAGAAACTCTCAACACGTTAGAAGGAACTTCCAATAAACAAGCTTACTTTAAATAGACTTAATATTCCAATTCTTTTTCAGTACCAAATCATCATAAGTTCAGATTACAATCTTAAAACACTCATCTAAGATATTCCCAATCATCTTATTTGGAGGGTGATTTTCAATCACCAATCTTTCTCCTTAAAAAAAAAAAAAAAATTCTTGGAGCAGTTAGGTCGAATAATGAATAGAGCACCAGCCCGAAAGTTAGGAGGACCTGAATTCAAATTTGACTTCAGACACTTAAGCCTTCCTAGTTGTGTGACCCTGGGCAAGTCACTAAACCCCAATTGCCTCAGTGAAAAACAAAAAAACAAAACTAAAACCAAAACAAAACAAACAAACAAAACAAAACAAACAAACA
Source organism: Sminthopsis crassicaudata (assembly GCF_048593235.1). Taxonomy (NCBI): domain Eukaryota; kingdom Metazoa; phylum Chordata; class Mammalia; order Dasyuromorphia; family Dasyuridae; genus Sminthopsis; species Sminthopsis crassicaudata. The sequence goes on along the minus strand of NC_133620.1, from coordinate 97,793,799 downwards.
AAAAAAACCCAACTCTTCTAGTGATACTTCTTTACCTCAAGGAAGGCAGGTCAAAGTTTTTGTTTGTGCTAATGAAACAGAATTATATGACTAACATGGAAATACTGTCTTCTCCCCTGCTCAGTAAGGTTAGATCTTTTCTTTTAATACTGACTAATGTGGCTTTTGGGACATTTAGGAAGCTGTTCTTCAATCTTTGGGTCTACTTCTTTTGCTTTAAAAAATATTTATTCAAGCTTATTTCCATGAAGTCCTACTTTGAGACCTCATGGTGGGAAGGAGATATCCCTGGTTTCTTGAAAATTATATTAGCAACATCAGCTATTAGCTTTCTTAAAAGAAAAAAAAAAAAAATGGTTCCAAGTACAGTTCAAGCAAGACTATCTACTAAGGATCAGTTTATAATAAGTAGAGGGAGGCCTTATCTCCAAAATAATGAGCCAAGTTAGCCAATTTAGGGAGAAGAGGAATGGCAACTTATGAAACAAACAAAAAATACAAATGACTTTTAGTTCTACATAATTCCCTTCTACTTCTATAGTTAAGAGTAGGAAAAAAAGAAAATAGACTATACCAAGAATGACAGTTTTGGGGCTGTCTATAAACATTAACTTACCTCTTGTATTTTACTAAAGAATGGACAAACTACAAGGGAAAAGGACTCTTATCTAGAAAACAGAGGTGAACTGCAGCTAAAAAAAGGATGGGTCACAAATTCTCCTGGAAAAGACAAATCAAGTCTCCGGTTTTATTGTATAGCCAAAGACAAGAAACACAATTTCATGGAGCATTTAATCATCTCAGTGCTTAGATAGTAAATATTTGCAAAATTATCATTTTTCTAAACAGCTGTTTTAAGCACCAACATTGGTTAAGAAGAAATTTTATTAAAACTCAACAAGACCATTCAAATTAAAACACCATATACCTTGCTACATAATAAATAATAACTTCAATGCAAAGGTAAGAACTGGGTGAGAGTGGAGAAAAATATAGTTTAGTATTAAGAAACAGAAGAGGTCAAAAGCTTTTATTCTATAAAGAATCCTCATTTGTAAACATTATAAGAAGGTGAAACCAAAAGTTCTAGATTGTGATGAACACCAAGCTATCACCAAAAAAGAAATTGATTATATTTTAACTGGCAGGAAATGACTCATCATGTGGGAGCTATTCATGAATCAACTGTCTGTGTATGATTAGACCACTGACTTGTTAGAGCAAAGACCAAAATTAATTGAAGAATAACGTAAAAATGCCATACTGTGCTGATTAATGCAATTTTGTAGTGCATTTTACCAAACAGAGACAGTCAGATGGCATGGTGAATGGTTCAATAAACTTAAAAGTCAAGAAGACCTGAGTTCAAATTTGGCCTTAGAAACTCATTAAAAGTGTGGCCATGGGGAAAGTCCCTTAATCTTTGCCAGCCTCAGTTTGCTCATCTGTTCAATGCTTAATGATAGCACCTGTCTCTCATAGTTGTTATGAGGATAGAATGAGATATTTTTGAAAGAGCTTTGTAATACTTAGTGTTATGAAAATTCTTGCTATTACTTACTATAACAAGGAGCCCAAAAGAACCTAGAGCCAACTCTGCTACCAAATACTTGATTCACTTACCAAGCAGGAAGATATGAAAACTGGGGTCAACAATGGTTTAGAACACAAACTAGTTTGTAAAATTTTATAGAATATGGTGAAAGATCATGAACAGCTGCCAAAATCATTATGTCTCATAAAGGGAGGAAGGAAAATGGTAGGAGGAAAAGCAAGTTGAAAGAGAGCACAATGGGGAACATAAAACAAGCCCTCCCCAGGACACTGAAAGACAAATTAGGACAACAGAATAAAAAAGCTTTGAAGACCACTAACAGATTCTTCAGCATCCAGGCCCAGCAGAGCCATCATATCTAGACTCTAATATTGTAGGAACTATCCCAGAATTATGGTGGTTGTGCTTCCTCTGTCAGCTCTGTGCTAGATTTAATTCAATTTTGAAATAACCAGGAATTGATTCTTAAAGTATTTAAAGATAAGATATCAAAGGTGTGGAAGAAATCTTAGCCCTAAGTGTTATTTTTTAAAAGGTGACTAAGAGACATCAGTAATTATCAACCTATTACTACTTTCCTAGCTATTTAAAATTTTAATGAAAATAATCCGCACATGGATTATTACAAGGACATCTTTTGGGGGGCCATTTAGATGGGAACAAGCAATCTTTTTTACAAGTGATATTTCACAGTAATGGATACTTTAACCATGACACAAATAATCAGGCTAAAGGATAGGGAAAATATAAGATCACACTGTATTTGTCAGTTAACTATTAAAAAAAAAAAGAGGTTAATGTGCTACAGCACAATACTATCTTAATCATTCTCCTTCAAGAAAGTCTCCCATGCATATATTATAGGTTACTCACTGAACAAGAGATATTCGACTTCTGATCATTAAAGAATAAAACAGACAGGCATATTTGCTAGGAGTATTTACCACTGTCAGACAATCCATTATACCCCTGATGAGAAGTTTTTGAAATATGGTGAGGTTCTCCTGATATTTTTACTTGTGGATGGCATTACATGGATAGTATGAAGCCCCATACATTACAGGGTCACCAAAACAGAATCCTATAATCACTCTTAAGAATTTCCTTAGTGTTTAATCTACAATGTGCAATTGAATGGAAAACTAAGAGAGTTCATCTATCACTGTGTAAACTGAACAGATACTACAAATGAACAAATAACTGAGCCCAGAACAGAATGAGTATAGACTAAACTGTCTTTGAGAAATGATAAAGTTCTCTAAATGACCCTAAGTACCTCCTTTTAAAAAAGGCTTAATATTTGTCTTTTTTTTTTCTTTTTCTATTTTTCCATGACCAAAAGCAGTGACAAGAACAAGAGATTACCTATGTTCTCCATTTGTATTATCAAAAAGCCAGTGTCCCAAGACACCGGGGGATCATTCTGTTGGATTTATGAGAGGACATGGGTAAGCATTTCCCAGAAACGGAATCATGGAAGGTTTAAGACCAACATCACTAAAGGGAATGTATCAACTATAATCAAAGATATATCTGAGTAATTGAATATGTTTCCTAGAAAAACACTGTAAACAGTATCATCAGCTGTATGATGATCAACTGTGGCTGACTTGTCTTTTCTCAGTAACACAGTGATTCAAAACAAGTACAAAGATTTTCCACACCTAGATAAAGAACTAATGGACTCTGAATGCAGATTGAAGCATATTTTTTTTCATCTACATTATTCTTTCTTGAATTTTTTTCTATTTCTTCTTTCACAACTATGATTAATATGGAACTATGTTTTTATATGATAGCACATGTATAAACTATATCAAATTGCCTACCATCTTTGGAAGACAGGAGGGAACAAAAAGGAGGGGAAGAAATTGGAACTCATACTCTTGTAAAAATGAAAACTAAAGCCTTTTAACTTGTTATTGGGGAAAAAAATTAAATAGTATTGAAAAAAACTTTTTTTTAATGAATATACTGGTTCAAATTTCTGAGCCTACTGCCATTTGTGTCTGCCTGTAAATATCAACAAAATGAACCCAAACGTGAAACAGAGAAAGGAGTTGCATCTTTGTAACCAAAAATACCAGATCAAATTCCAGATAAATCGGAATAAATAAAAAGTAATTGTGAAGCTGATCCTATCAATTAGTCTTCTATCTAACATCAAATGGCAACAAAGATGGCTGAGAATCAAACTGCAAAAATGACAAAAGGTAGAAAATATCAGTGTTAAATTGGCTATAGAGAGCAAAGTATAATCATATTGTTGGTAGAACCATGACTTGATAACAACCATTATGAAATGTAATTTGCAGTTATACAAAGAAAATATGTAAAATGCACATACCCTTTTCCCCAGAGGTTCCCTTGCTAGGTATATCCTCTAAGAAGGATAATAGCAAAAAGAAAGTACTCATACCACACCAAAATATTTATAGCAGCACTTTTTTGGTGATAACCAAAAACAAGAAAATAAAGAAAATGTTCATAGCTCAAAGGAAAATCAAGAGAAACACAGATTAGCAAAACTGCTTTGAAAGTAATATGTTAAATGTATTATAATTTTTTTTAAAGCAATTAGGTAACAGATGTGCAGTTTACTTTTCTGTTGTACCTTACATATTGGAAAATGTCATGTGTGTGTGTGTGTGTATGTGTGTGTGTGAGATTCAGAACAAATTTGATACTCATTATCACTTGGGCAATGGCTAAGTAAAATGTGGTACAAGAATGCAAAGAAATACTGTGCTAAAAGAAATGGCAAATTAATGTAGAGAAGCATGAAAAGACTTATGCACCGATAAAGTAAACAGAACAAGAAAAACAATATAAATGCAATAACTATAGCAATGTAAATGCTAAGAACAAAAAACAATTAATGAATGTTTTGGAAAAAGAAAATAAAATTAAATAATGTTTTTATGAATACTGTGGTAATAATAATAGCTAAAATTTATATAACAAGCTTGAGAGTAGTAAGTTCTAGGGGTGGGTGAGTGAAGCCAGGAAGTTGCTCTCAGTTTCCCTCAAAAACTACATGAAACCAAGCTTCTGAACACAGTCTAAGAGAATGAAACCACTCTCCAGCTCAAAACAGCCTAGAGGGACTTCAAGAAAGATCAGTCTCACTAAGATGAAATGGATGCTTAGTCCAGCTCAGAGTGTCCAGGAAAGCCAGTGAGAGGGTCTTAATCACAGCCGATCAGCAACTGAAATCCTGGTTCTGGCTCAGTAGAGGAGCATGGCAGGGGGGCAGCCTCTCCAGTTTTAGTACAGAAGGCAAACTTTCGCTACGGAAACCAGGTTGTTTCCTGGAGAGAGCAGGTAGAACTACACCCCTCCTCTCCCAACTATGAACAAATCACCAAACACAAGGGGCCCGTGTGCTTAAGCAAGACTCAGGGCTGCATGAGAAGCTTGGGACAGTGTTCCCTTTACCCCAAAAGCAGAGCTCAACCATAAGACACAAAAGAGGAGGGGGGAAAAAAGGAAACAAAATGAGCAAGAAGCAGAAAAGATCCTTAACCCCAGAAAGCTACCATGCTAACAGGGAAGATCAAAACATCAACTCAGATGAGGAGAGGATGTCCACAGAGGAAATCTCAAAAAATGATATGAATTAATCTCAAGCACAAAGAGGTTTCTTGGAAGTTTTTATAAAAGACTTTAAAAGGCAAATAAGAGAGGTAGAAGAAAAAATGAGAAAAGAAACAAGAGGTATACAAGAGAGTGTCAACAGCTGGGAAAAGGAAGGGAAAAAATTAACTAAAAGAAAACAATTGCTTAAAAAAAATACAATTGGCCAAATGCAAAAAAAAAAAAAAAAAAATCCATTGAAGAAATCAATTCCTCAAAAAACACAAAAGACCACATGCTTATTAAAAAAAAAAATCCACTGAAGAAAGCATCCCCTTAAAAAGCAGAACTAATCAAATGGGTAAAAAGATACAAAAACTAACTGAAGACAATTACACATTAAAAACTAGAATGGGGCAAATGGATGCTAATGACACTATGAGAGACATCAAAAACCAGTCAAACTAAAAAGAATGAAAAAAATGAAAGAATATGTAAAATACCTCATTAGAATTTACATAACTTTAAATTTTACAAAGAACTTAACAAATATTACCTCATTTTATGTTTACAACAACCATTTTGCAGTTGAAGAAACTGATGAGGATGGAGATTAAATGATTTGTCTAGCTTCATATATTTAGCAATTGTATCAGGCCACATGTGAACTCAGGTCTCTCTGACTTCAAGTGCAGATCCCTAACAATGTAGCTGACCCAGCCATAATGACCAAACAGGACATTTGTGAAAACACATCTCCCCCCGCCTTTGCAGAAGAGAGGGCCTCGAGGAAGTCAATGAATGCTGTATTTAATGTCAGATTTCTCCATATTTTAGGATACATAAAAAGGCTCTCTGAGAGAGGATAAGGAAGAGGGAATACAAGGAGAAATATAAGTGATATTTAAATATGATATCAATAAAATCGATTTTTAATGGGGGAAATATTTCGCATGAAAAACGAAGGACTCATCAGCTGGCATTAGCTGATTCAGCAACAGTAACTCACTATTGTCTTTGTTCTTTGTGACTTGTAACAGGTAACTCCATGAATGATTCTAAAGTTCTGGAGCAAGAGTTGAATAAAAAAGGGATAGAACACACTGCTGCAAAGAACCACGACTATTGAAACTCACTCACTCTGCTATGTTAAGATAGCCACAGGAAGCTGCTGCATGGAGAGGAGTCCAGCCCTCATTGTCCTGCTGGTTTACATTGGCTCTGTTCTCCACTAGGAACTTCACCATGTCCAAGTTTTCATCAATACAGGCCTGAAAAGAGGTCAAAAAGCCAAAAAAAAAAAAAAAAAAAAAATCAATTTTAGTTTCTAAACATTGCTAGGCACTAAAATTCCCCTTGCCCCTCCCCTTTTGCTAGTTTCTGTCTCCCTCTCACTCTTCATCTATTCATTTAATCTATCCCCACCCCATTTCTAAGAATGAATACTTTATCTTACATTTCAGATTCCTTTAAAGGCTCATGTAAATTCTGGTAAGTATGGTAAATTCTGGCGAATATGAAATCATATTTATAGCTAAAAAGCAATCTGTATTCCAGAAAACATTTTCAGAAAATTCAGTTAGTAATACTAGTAATTGACATTAGTACTATTTTAAGATTCACAAAAGCATTTTAAATACATTCTCATTTGACTTTCACAGTAATCCTGTGAGATGCTATAGGTATTATTATTTCCATTTGATAAAGAGACTTCAAGAGTCTTAAAGAGATTAAGTGATTTACCTGGCCTTTTAACACAGTGAGTATCAAAAGTATGATCTACACCCAAGTCATTCCTGATGATTATCTCAACTTCTCTCTCCTAACCTATACTTCCTTCAGTAAAACACAGAAAGGAAACTTCCAAATTCCACCCTAAAGAATCAACATTTTTCAGAATCATCTGGTATTGACTCCTACCAAGATAAAATGCAACTTAATATCCAGCTCACCTAACATAATTTAGCACCCACTTCATGCAAGGTTTTTATATAGCGCCAAACTAGGAACCATTTGGGAATGGGGGGAGGAGGGATATGCTTAGGGTCCGTCTTTGCTTTGTACTTGAGGTCATTTCTATCTATGTGAGGATGGGGTAGGAAGGATCAGGCTATAAATCCTCACTTTTCTAGGAATTAAGCCACAGCAATGTGAGCCAACTAGGGCCATGAAGTTTGAAGAAGTTAACTATAGAATTAAAAGAGTACTATACTGTCAAGGCTGGCATTATGACCAATAAAATTGAGAATTTGTGGGAGAAATATAGATTTTAACCATTATCAGATTTCTAGGTTGGGAGGAAACCTGGTAGAGTGGCTATAGCATTGATCTTGAAGTTAGGAGTTCTACCTCAAGACACTAACTAGGTAAATAATACAACCTCTCTGAGCTTCAGATGATTCAGCACATACCTCAAAGGGTTGTGGTAAGAATCAAACAAAATAATATATATAAAGTGCATTGTAGACCTTAAAACACTATAAATGCATACATTAGTTTTAGCATTATTAATACTAGCTCAATCACTAACAGTGTAACTTTAAATTGTTTAATCTTTCTGTGCCTCAGTTTTTTCTTTATAAAATAGGAAAACATTTGCTCTTCTTCTCAGAGTTGGTGTGGTAACATGATAGGAGAGATGTGAAAAGGTTTTGAAATTTTTCAAGTGCTCTACACATACAAGGTATTACTGATGTTGTTAAAAGCTGTGATATTGAAACCTGGACTCTGTCTGATTTTTTTTTTTAAAGAAAATACTTAAGCAACTTCATCAAATTTATAAGAATACAAATTATTCCCCAATTGATAAGTGGTCAAAGGATATAAACAGAAAGTTTTCTGATGAAGAAATCAAAACTATATATAAAATGTGAAAAAATGCTACAAATCATTATTGATTAGAAAAATTCAAATTAAAATAACTTTAAGATACCATGTTATACCTATCAGATTGATTAAAATGACAAAAGAGGAAAACAGCAAATGCTGGAGGAGATGTGGAAAAATTGGGACACTAATTCATTATTGTTGGATTGTAACTTGATTCAACCATGTTGGAAAGCAATCTGGAATTATATGCAGTGTATACCTTTGTCCCAGCAATACTCAATTCTACTAGAACTATTCCTCAAGGTGATTAGGGAAAAAGGTGAAGAACATGTATAATATAATATATTTATAGTAACTCTCTTTATGGTGGCAAAGTACTGGAAACTGGAGGAATGCCCTTCAAGATGGGAATAGCTAAACAAGTTGTGGTATATGGTTGTAATGGAATACAACTGTGTTGTAAGAAATGATGAGCTGGAAAAACATGAAAAGACATAAATGAAATAGTCAAAAGAACTGATAAACAGAAGTATGTATAGTATGGTTTTATACAATTTGTGTTTAACGGTATATTTCTGTAGGATGGTATCTAGAGACAAGGCAAAAAATTAAATAGTATAGAACAAAAGAAAACTTGGAAGGAAACATAAAAAGCAGGGCAATTTGAAAATGTATAGTATTTGTAACAGTTTTTTTTTAAAGTAAATAGTATAAATGGAAATATATCCGTTTATCTTAGACTGTATACATAGAAATTTTTTTTTCTCTTTGTATTTAAATTCAAAATGAATAGAAAGGAAGGGGAGAGAGGGAAAAAAAGACAGACAGACAGTGACATAGATAGGAGGGAGGGGGGAAGGAGAACAAATGAGAACACACAGAGAAGGAACAATACAGATGTTTTCAGTGATAACCATACACTATCCAAGCAGTCACTTCTAAGTTGAAATGGGGAAGATCTTGAGTAGAAGAAATATTTTAAAGATTCTCTGAAACATGATCTCAAATGATACAACCAAAGATGGTTGTGGTCATGGTTGGCTATGAAAATCCACCAAACTGCAATTCCATTTAGAGAAACTTTCTAAATAATGGTTCTAAATCACTCATACACCAGAGCCAGAATGACTCAATCTGAGGGAGAAACATCCATGGCTTCAAAGAAGGATGGAAGAAGGGGGGAAAATGGTTAGAAAATTTCCACTGTCTTTTTTCAATAATGATTGTACATTTGGGAGCATAACCATGGGTTGTGACACACAAAGTTAAGCCATTTTAAAAAACAGGTAATAATATATATGGGGAGAGAGAAAAAAAAAAAAAAAGGAAGGAAGAAAAGGAAGATGAGAAGGAAATAGAAAAGAGGGAGAGGAGAGGAGAGGAAAGAAGGAAAGAAGGAACAGAGGAAGGAGAAGAGATGGAGATGGGGGAGAGAGAAGGTAAGGGCAGAGATAGGCTTTTCCTCTGAAAAATCTAACCAGATGTAGATAATGACATCTAAGCTTAGAGATGGTTCTACAATGGGGAAATGAATTTTCTAGAAACAAGTACTGTCCCTTCTCACCTCACTATTTTTTTCTAAGAAATGCTAAAAATACGATCTGGGAAAAGTGCTGATTAATCTGTAAAGAAGAATGCTTGAATAAATCTCAAGTATTTCGAGGAATATTACAGTCACAATGAGCAAATGTTCTCTTCCCCATTCCCCTTCCAAAACAAAAACAAAAACAAAAACAAAAACAAAAACAAAAACAAAAACAAAAACAAAAAAGGATTAAAAAGTAAAAAAATCTTCATCCTTCTCCAAGTTGTAACTTGGAGAACAACTCTCATGATTTTCTCTGCCATGCCATTCTTTATCCTGAACACTTGTTTTATCCCTGCACTTCACACACTGGAAGTACCCTCTGGCCTCTCTCTGGCTGTTCTCTCCTAGAGTATCTATCTTAAGAAAATTGTCCAGGTCAATTATGTCTTCGTTTCTCTCCAGACTCCTAACTCTCCCAGACTTTTTCTACAAAATCCCTATGCTGAGAGATGCTCATCTTTTCCTTCCCTTTAGCTTCCTTTTATGTTGTCTTCTTTTGTTAGAATGTAAGCTCCTTCATATCAGAAACTGTCTTTCTTTCTCCCTGTATCTGTATTCTCAGCGCTTAACCCAATGCCTAACACATAGAAAGTGCTGAATAAATGGTTTTTGATTTTTAAAAAATACTACAGAAGGGACTCAGGTTAGCGTTCCAGTAGGCCTTCCTGACCATAGGAATTCTAAGGCAAAAAGAACACATTATAATAGAGATTTCTGGAAGTTATATCTTGGGACAGCTTAGTGCAAGTACTTCCTGAAAATAGGAATGATGAATGTCAGTAAAGCTTCAGAGAAGAAACATTGAACTGCAAAAGTATCTGTAACAAATGGATTAGAAAATAGTCACTTTCATTCATTACTGAAAAAAAGCTTTCACTAGAAACTTTGTATTTATGTTGATACCTTCCTTCAGTATTAATTCATTCTCAATGATTTCTCATAACCAAGATACATATCTTGTTCTCTTTCAAATAACTGACAAAACCCCAGTTTCTTCATGAAGATTTCTTGGAGGATCAACTCCCTTTCACCCCCTCCACCCAAACACATAACTCACTCCAAAAATACCTCCAACTCTCCCAAAGGGCACGCATACATTATTTTTCTGCAACATAAACATTTATTTTCATTTAATTTATGCTTCTTATTATTCATTTGTTATTCAATTGTTTTTATGCTTTATGTTTTTGTTTTAGGCAGACTGCTACTCAGAGATTTATTCCGTAAAACCATTAAGCCAAAATCAATGATGAAGACATTGAGGTGAGAATGGTTATATCTACAGTAGAGTACTGGCCCACAAAGAAGAAACTGCAACTAAAAAGGACAGAAGTAAAATTTGGAACTTTCTCTTTCCATGATCATACATCTCCAATATCAAAGAGGTCAAGTGTGCTAACTCCTTCCAAGTAATTGCGAGCCAGAATGGTCATTAATGGTATCAGTTGCCATTTGCTAGCCTCTGACACAGCCACAAAATTTCTTTCTTGGCTTTCAATAAAGAGTTTCAAATAGCGACAATAATGTCAGACAGGCCTTTGGGAAGTAATATTATCAAGATCATTATTACCCTTTGAAAAGGACAGCTCCCCAAGTAGTTAAGAGTAGCTAAGACTATCCATCCCCTTCCTTCTTTACTTATTCTCTAAGTGTATTCCCCTCTCCCCTTTTGAGGGAAAGTTATTACATAATAAATTCTGAGTTCATTTGGAATGTTATATGAAAAACATATCAATATTATTTGGGCAGAGAGAACCTATTTTGGAAAAAGTGACGGGCCAAATGCTTTAATCACCACCCAGATGCCATCCACAAACTAAATATCCTACAACTAGCCACATCTACAGGCAAGTAGCAGAGACAACTGGCTTTATTTTTCATTTCCTAGGTATCTCTGCTTAAAGATAGCTGAATTTAAAATGTCCTTATGTTGGCATGTTTTGGGGTACATATTTTCAAGCTATTTCCCTCTCTAGTATTTTCAAATGAGCTTACATGCTATGTGTACCATGGTTAAACTGAAGTATATCATCATTACATAGAAAGATTAAACAATTGTATGACACTCACACTCATAAAATACCATAGGGAATACATTGTCTTGTGTTCTCGGGTATCCAGAAAGAGGAGCATGACTAAAGCCATTGGGGGAGAGGAATGGTTCCCTGAAAACCTTCTCAAATGAATAACTACTAAATTTAGATGCCCTTCCACCCACTCTATTCACAGCTGTGCTGCTGACTCACTGGCTGACTGAAGCATGGCAAAGGAAGCAGACTTGCCCAATCACCTCCAATCTACAAATCACAGACTGAAAAAGAGTCTATAGACATATAGTATGAACTCTTCCTTTCACAGAGCTATAATGAACCATTAAAAACAAATGGATGACTTATATTTATCAAAAATTTCCAAGAAAGGAGATTCAACAAACTCTTTACTCACAGTTAATCATCTCACCTTCCCTACTACTTAATATTGGAAAATTGTTACTTGCCTCTAACCCAAATTCCTCTGACTGAGGTTTAAATCTGTTTCCTATTTTTTTATGCCATCCTAAGAATATGTTAACTACCAGTCAGAAAATGAATCTTTTACTTTTAATTTTCTTTTAGGTTCCTTGAAGAACTCGAAGAGCTTGCTAAGTCAGAGAAATGTAAACTCTCTACCATTTCCAAATTAGCATTTCCAGACTCTCCTCTGGACATTCCAGATCTTTAAAAAAAAAAATCCAACTGCTTAGTGGATATCTTCACCATCTTGAAGTCACCGCTTATTAACTTTGCCCCCAAGCCAAATACCCCTTATGAGTTCTTCATTTCTGCCAATAGTCCTCTCAATCATCAAGACTGAAAGAATTCTTCTCTTCAGCTCCAATGATCATATTTTTATTCCTCTTTATATTATATTCATTACCTTGCATGTAGTAAATTTTCAAATTAGTAAAATAGTTTAATCTTCCTCATTAAAATGACGTGTTTCCCTGTCAATAATAAACTGAAAGTATTTTCTCCATGTAAAAACTTTGGCTTTATACACAGAACAGGTATGAAACCTCATCAACCGTACCTGGTACATACTTCTACAACCAAAGGCAAAACTGCTGACAGCTAATCAGTGCCAGGGTTAAATAGAGGAGTGCAAAGGAAAAGTCTCCACAGAACAAAGCCTCCTACTTTCTCAAAATAGCCTGCAAATGTCACCAGCACCCAGTGCCAGCCTAAGAAACTGACCTTGTCATTGTGTCTCAGGGCATTGCTTGCCCTACCTGTTCCTGCCACAAAATCTGTCTCCTGTCTCTACTGGTCACTGCTTCAAGATGCTAAGACATTGCTGGTCAGTGCAGGAGAGATGCTTTATGTAAAAGGAAACCAGCATTTTCCTGACTTTACTTCTCTGCTCAGAACTGTCTCAGTTTCAGTAGATTGTATTGATACAATGCCTTGAGAGATGATACTTCCTACAATATGCCATCTTTCTCATGTCTTTCTAGTATTCCATTCTGTATTCTGGCAAAATTCAAAAGTTTCATTGTATCATCATAGTCCCAAACTCATAAATTGAAAAGAAAACATATTTTCTTTCATTCAAATGTTTATTAGCCAAGCACAAAATGCCCAAGCCATGATGATAAAATCAACAGGATGGTCAGGTACTAAGCAGGTCACCAGGGCTCACCAGTACCCAATTAAAATAAGGAAGGGTTAGCTTGAACTTTCTACCAGTGGCCCATATTGCTCAATCAAGTTCTATCCAATCAGCATAGGACATGTAGAAACTAGGGCTAAGTAAACAGGAATTTATATGTGTTTGTATTCTATCCATTTGATATGATTCATGCTATCCCCCATCACTTCATGCATTAATATAGAACAGATGTTGGTAATCTACAGGAAATTTGATTTTCATTGATACACTGCTGTTTTTACATCCCACACCCTCCTGATCAAGTTGGTAATGGCATTTCTTGCTTCTCCCCATCCCTATCTAGATATGGCAGAAAGAAAATGATCAAAATCTTGACACAACATTTTTTAAAAGACTGCTAATTCTAGGCATTGGCAATCAAGAGATTCAACTAAATTCAACTAATTCAACTAAAAAAGTTGGGAAGCTTTAGGCCATATTTAAATGCAGGTAGCATACTGAAATCAATAATTCCTCTAAAACTGTGACTCAAAACATGAAATCTGTAAATCTGTTTCTTTTTTTAATATTTTGATAACTAATTTCATTTATCACTGGTTTCATTTGTACAATACATATTTTATTTTGTGCATTTCTGAGAAAGAGGTCCATAGGCTTCACCAAAAATCTGGTCCTGGTTCTTCAAAAAAAAAAAAAACTTTGATGAAGGTACCTGGTTAAGGCCCACAAAGAAAATGAAACTGAAATTGAATGAAGTTGTGCTTACTGATAGTGAAAAAGCTATGAAACTCAACACCAATGAACCCACCTTCTTTCTTTCAACTCCCAACAAATTCTAATCTCCACTCTTCATAAGCCAGGGAAGCTTCCTTTCCCAAAGTATATTTGTCAGTCACTAAACATTTATTAAGTATCTACCATGTACCCTAGTACATGTGTTAAGCACTGGAGTTGCAAAGGTAAAATATAATTCCTGCCTCTGAGAAGTTTACAGGCAGAGAAAACAAGCAAACAAATATGTACAATCTAAATTTGGGATAAATTGGAGAAAATCAAGAGAGGGAAGGCAAAAGCATTTAGAGGGAGCAGGAAAGACTTATTGTAGAAGATAGGATTTAAATTGGAACTTGAAGGAAGTCAGGGGGGAGAAATGAGGAGACAAACATTCTGAGCATGAGGGACAGCCAGTAAAGATGTTTTGAATCAGGAGATGGAATGCTTTGTGAAAGGAAAAACAAGTATCACTGGATCATAGAAGGTGTTAGAAGGAGAGGAGCTGTGTAAGACAACTGAAAAGGGGAACTAGAGGATGGAGAATTTGTACTAGAGAGAATTTTCTCTTTGGTCCTCGAGGAGATATGGAATCATAGAGATTTAATGAGTGGAGAGTTGATCAGATCTGAGCTTTAGGAAGATTTCTATGACAACTGAATAGAAAATGAACTGGAATGGGGAGAGACGTGGCAAGAAGACCAATCAGCAGGCTACGACAGTAGTTCAGGTATGAAATAATGAGAGTATACTGAAATCCCCTAGTATGAGGGAAGGAATTGGGGAAGAGAGAAAAACTGAGGATAAAATAAGGGTATCAAGTCAATAAAGCCAGAAAATTTATTATCACAAGTTATCACTGGCTAAAAGAAGTTGATACACATGCTGATGTTATATTATACAGCCATTATCCTTCCAAGCTTATCTTTCCCTCTTCAAGTGGTGAAATACTGAAATCATATTTTAAGTGAAACTCATACAAACCCAGATGGCAGGGGCTTATCCCCACATGAGAAACACACAGGCTACATGGCCACAGCCAAATACCCTACAAGTGAGTCAATAAATCAATCACTAAGCATTTTTAAAAGTTTTTACTGTAAGGCACTGTGATAAGCATTGATGATACAAAAAAAGGCAAACAGTCTGCAACATATATAAAAATTGTACATACCAAATACATACAATGTAAATAGAAAGTAATATCATAGGAAAAGGCACTGAGGGGCAAAAGTAGCTGGGGTAGAAAGAAGGAGGAAGAGGGAAATGGCAAGTCCTTTTGCAGAAGATAGTATCTGAGCTAAGTCTTGAAAACAGTCAGGTTAGCCAAGTGATTGGGATGAGGAAGGAGAATATTCCTGGACTTTGGGTCAGCCAGAACAGAGGCACAGAAACAGCAGGAAGCCCACTGCTGCTGAATCAGAGATCCACGGAAAAGAGTAAAAGGCCACTTGGTTTCCAAAATGGAAAGACAACTGATCATGTCATGTATTTAGTGGTCAGGCAGGCTCTGGGCACAGGACAAAGAGAGACCAAAAGATACACAGAGAGGAAAGAATGTCTCAGATAATGTCACCATGACTAGGATTTCTGTTCCTAGTCAGCACACAATCCCCCAACACTACTCATATAAGACCACTCCAGCCTTAGGGACAGCAGGTATTTGCATTCACTTTGGTAAAACAAAGCTGTTATCTTTTCCATAGAGTGGCACTATTGTGTCTTAAATCAGAGATGTTTCAGATGTCCTTTCAAAATTCTGCTAACATTTTTATCCTATAATGTTATTCCAGGGACTCCAAGGCTCATTCTTTCTTGACAATTATATTTATGAAAATCAAATGAAATAATATTTATAAAGTCCTTAGCACCATGTCTGGTACATAGTAAGCACTTATTTTTTTTTTTCCCCTTTCTTCCCTCTTTCTATACTTTCTATTCTTTTCCCACCTAAGCCAATTGAAGCCTGCACAGTTGTTCTTGTAGGCACCACTTCCAAATTTCTTCATCTTATAAAACTATTGAGCTAAGGTCTCCCTCTTAGTATCAAAACAGACCTTGAAAGGAGTATAAGGAAGAATTGGGAAGGAAAGAGAAGGAAGAGGGAGAAGAATGTGAACTACATTTGGAGACAACTACAGCATAGTCAATAATTCACTATCAAAAGAGACCAAAAAAAATCAATGTTTTCACAGTCCTAATCTTGAACACTCTATCTTGTTACTCATTTAAAACCTTCATTCTGGGGAATAATAATAAAGAAAGCAAGCATTTATTAAGACCCTTTCTGTGTCAGACACTAAGCTAGGCACTAGGAATATATAAAGATACCAATAAAACAATCCCTACCCTAAAAGAACTTACATTCTATTACTGGAAAAATTAGTAAAAACTCCCATTTACATAGCACTATAAGGTTAACAAAGAACTTTCCCTACAAAAACACAAGCTAACTGCCATTTATTTATGCAAAGTGCTTATAAATAATACTGCATTTCATCTTCACAACAACACTGAGAGGCATCATTATTCCCATTTCACTGACCAGAACAATAGGCAATACAGTGATAAACAGGCCTTCATGTCCTCCTCTCAGTAATCCCGATTCTTTGAGACTCACTTCAAAGGCTATCTTAGGGCTACCTGACTCAACTACCGTCCTCAAAATAGAAAGCCATTTGGCAAGAGATAGGTTCTGTCTCTTATTTATATAGTCTAGTAATAAGGGACTGAGAATCTATGAAAGTAGACTTGAGGCCAGAGGCTATCACTGATTCATATTACTAAAAGAAATAGGTTTAGGAACCCTTTTGGAAATCAAATTCCATCTACAAAATATTTTGCAATCTAAAATCTTCAATAAACTAACAAACATTTCTGAGAACCTAGTTTGTTTCTAATACTATATGTTGTCCAAACCTAACTTCTTGTCCATAGGTCTACATTTACAATTGTTTATTAAGAATTTCCACCTGAATTGTGCTACCTGTAAATCAAATTTACCTTGTCTAAAATGAAATATGACATCCTTCATTTTCTATTTCCTAATTTTTGTTTTTAATAAAATAATGGCATCATTATGCTCCTAGTCACACATGATAGAAACCTGGGTGTCATCTGACTCCAAGTACTATGAATCCCAATGCCCCTTACAGCTGCCCTCTCCTTTCAATCTGCCACGATCAGACCAATTCAGGTCCTCATTTCCATTTGCCAGAACTACTGCATATAACCTCTTAAGTGATACATATTCTCTAGCTGTCTCTTTATTCCGATTCAATAACTTCTCTTCATACACTTTACACTCAGGTAAAATCCAATTACTCTATTTGCTGTTGTCCAAATACATCCTAATGCTTCTGCCCCATGTCCATATTCATACCTTTCTGCCTAAAAGTTGATCCCTTCCTTCCAAGCCAGTGATATTTGTCCATTTCCTCCAACATTCCCAGATCTTCAAGTTACAAATGATCTCTTTTTGGAACTCTCACAGCATTCTGCACCTCTGTTATGTAATTCTAGTATTTTTTGTATTATTTATTTATCTATAATACCATGTATTATTTTTGTATCTCCAGTAGCGCCTAGTAGTTGTTATTAATAACATGTTTCCATAACACCTTAAAGTTTACAAAGCACTTTTCTTCACAACAAAGCATTATCATCCTCATCTCCAGAAGAGGAAATTGAGTTTCAGAAAGATTAAGGAACTTGTCCAGAATTACAAAAGTTAGCATAGGAGCCAAAAATAAAACTATTTCTCTTGACTCCACATTCTGCCTCACTTGATGGAAAATTTTCAAATTTGTTCCTCCTAAGATCTTGGAGAACAATTAAAGGAAATCTAATGGCAATCATAGTATCTACTCAAAAGATCTCTTCATCCCTAAGGTTTCCTGAAAGATCAAAACTTATATCAATTAAGTAAATAATTTATTCAACTCAGCGCTATAAAGTACTATAGAAATAATTTACTTTTATCATCATCTTGTTTTTTAGAGTCCTTTACCAGTAAAAGTCTGGCTAATCTAGATTACTTCTCAGATCATTCTTTCCTTTCTGAAATCACCCTAAGAAGTATGTACAATTAAAGTTTTAGAAGTGAAAACAAATTAGTCTGCAAGCACTGAGCTTCGTGGCAAAAAACACAAGACAACAACCTATGAGACTTACAGTAAATTATCAGTTATCAATGCTAACAGAAATGAACAATGAGATATATATATCTGCTATTTGAAATTTTATTTATATATTTGTATATACATATATATATATAATTTCAAATAGCAGATAATATAAAAAATACTATAGCATTTATTATCTCACACATACACTTACACACTACCCTCTTTGCCCAGTTCTCTGGTACTACCTAGGTAAACATTCACAAGGGAGAAGCAACTCCAAAAATTGGTCAGGCCAACAGAGAGGAAGACCTCATGTCCAAGAGAAAACGGAGATCTGAATATCTGAAAGAGGTTTATAAGTTTTCTATTAAGTAAAAATATCTTCTTAAAGCCTGAAAGGAAAATAAAAATTTTTCCTATCTTCTCCAAAGTTGAATATTTGTTTGCAATGAAATTCAAGCCACATAAAGCACATGATTGAACCATATAAAGGATGATCAAGATGAGAAGTTTGCCATAACTTTTTCAGACTTCATTGCTGAGGGATAAGGAAAATGTTATGTGTCACTTTGTCCCTGTGAGGGGTTTTTCCTCCCTTCTTTTGGCATGGCCTCAAGCCCATGGCACAAGCAGCTCTACCTATGGGTCAGAAGTCACAGGCCATTTACGGCAGCAGTTCAGCAGAAGGTAGGTCCTAACCAGAAAGCAAGTCACACAGGTGCTAGTGCATCACGACTTGAATAACTTCAGTTTGAAAAGCTTTTCATCTTTGCAAGGTTTTTATCTTTTCTACAGTATACCTTATCTTTGCCCCTCTTTACATAATAATTACATTGTAAAAAATCTTTTTTTTTTCCACCTAGGCCTAGAATTTCATTGAGATAAGGAATTCATGGTGAGGAAAATCCTTTTGTCAATGCAGAACAGCAACAGGTCTGAAACCTAGAGTTTAGGAACTGAAATTGGTAAGAGCTGGTACAAAGTCACATAGCCCATATAAGCCACAGCTACTCTTCTTCCATACTGCCACATAAAAACATATAATTCATATGTATATACTTTGTATTTTCTCTCATATTAACATGACTACAACCATGATTATCAATTGAAAACAGAAGTGTGAACTAAGGACATTAAATCAGCAATATGACATAAGAATATATAGTTTATATGGCAAATGCCTAAAGTTTAATCCATAATAATGCTTTTTAAATATTATTATATAATTAAATTTTATAAACTAAAAAGGAGCTTAGACTTTACCTAATTTGAACTCTCATTTATAGATTCAGCAAGTAACATGATTTAGCCAAAGTCACAGAGATAATGACAGGGCTAGGACCAAACACAGATTATCATCCAGACTCTCACCATTACACTTATGCTGCTCTAGTACTAAGATCAAGGTTAATGGCACCAGTAAGCAATTTCAGACTGCCCTAGAGACATCAGAGGAAACAGAGACCCGAGCCCACAAGAACAGAAACAGCTCCAGTCATGAATAGTACAACTATCAGCCTCAGATATCTGTTCAGTCTATGGCCTATGATGAGAAACTAATGAATAAAATTTGAAGCATAAACATGGGGTTCTCATGGGGTATAAGTTTAAAAAAAAAAAAAAGAATCAGAACAGAAGTCTTTGTCTGACACAGCTTTCCATACTCTCTAGGGAACATGAATCAGTGTATCAAGAGTATTTGCTTGAGCCAATGGCAAGGGAAAGAAATGTTTTCTCAGGAAGGCAGAAATTTAATTAGCCAATTTAGAGTTATCTACACAACACAATAAGCCGCCCTTACCATTCTTGGACTGCTGGTATCTGCAGGGCAATAGAGCTCTATCACTCTGAAGAGCACTTTGAAGGCCATCTATGACATTGTGCCCAGTTAACAATATGCCACACACAACATTTTCTCAGCTAACAGAAGGATCCTTGTACCCAATAATGCTATGCTGACTAGAACCTGGCACACCACCACTAAAAAAAACCAGTAGGGTCCTGGGAGAGCACAAGGAAAGGGAATTGCTAACCTTTCAAAACAGCTGAGAGTACTTCCAGAGTGAAGATTTTTCTATATGTGATTGTAATTCTCCAGGCACACAATAAAAGTGGTTAAATGATCCTATGTAAGAGTTTTAATCATGGATGGCCAAGTAACAACACAAAAGTAAGATGAAGCAGTGATTTGTTCACTGATTTGTTCAGTGATTAGAGACATCTGTCAAACCTGAATGGGCTGCTGTGGAAATAATATGTCAATATGATATTTTTTAAATTCCATTTTTCTTTTTTCAAAAGTGATTTTTATCGTTTAGGGAAGAGTGATATCAATGTTGGTGGAGGATGCAGCAGCTTACAAAAAGAAAGTGTGTCCTGAAGTTTATTGTTTTTGGTTTTTTTTATAGAAAGTTTTTATTTTCTTAATTGCATGTAAAACAATTTTTAACATTTGTTTTTCATAATTTTCTAACTCCAAATTCCCTCCCTCCTTTTTTCCCTCATCCTTGAGAAGGCAAGCAATTTGATATCAATTATATGTGTAAAGTCAAGAAAACATATTTCCATGTTAGCCATGTTTCAAAAGAAAAAAAATTTTAAATAAGAAAAATAAAGTGAAAAAAAGTATGCTTCGATAAGCATTCAGACTCTATCAGCTCTTTCTCAGGAGGTAGACAACATTTTTCATTATGAGTCTTTTGGGATTGTCTTAGATTGTTGCATTTCTTAGAATAGTTAAAAGTCATTCATAGTTGTTCATGATACAATATTACTGTTACTGTGTACAATGTTCTCCTGGTTCTGCTCATTTCATTTTGTATCAGTTCATATAAGTCTTCCCTAGTTTTTCTGTCCCTAAAGTGTAAACAGCAAAAGACTCTACACCAAGGCAGTGCCACATTAGGATAATACTACATCACTGCTTCAGTATTTCAAAGGCCTGAAACCACTCCTGGAGCTATCCCCTCCACCTACAAAGATGCTGGTCCTTTGAAAGCTCAAGAAATCATCTTCCAAGTGCTGAGGTAGAAACACTCATCCCTGGTAGTCAACCCAGTGATGACCCTCTTCTGATTTAACACTCATCCCTGGTAGTCAACCCAGTGATGACCCTCTTCTGATTTAGTTAATTAGTTATCAGACAACAGAAACACAGACCATCACAGGTATCATACTCAGATCTTCCAGCTCAAGATGGTCTGCTAGCACTTCTGACCACTAGGACAATCTCTTAGAACTCAAAGTCATCTCTATGCTACAATTAAGTATCAGCAAAGGACACTGGGAACAAGTGGTAGCAAGATGGTAGTAAAGCAACATAGCAGATATAGTGCTAGGCTCAGTCAGAAGATTTGAATTTATATTATCCAGCCTCAGACAATGATTAGCACCATTAGTGACCTCAGGCATGTCGCTTAACCTCTCTCAGATTCAGTGTCCTCATCTGTAAAAATGGGGATAATAACAGCAATGGCTTCCCACAGTAATTATGAGAAGCAAATGAGATGATAAATACATAAAGTGCTTTGTAAACCTTAAAGCTATAGACAAATGCTAGCCATCATCATCATCATTATTATTACTATTAATCTCAGTGGCTAGAATGCTTTCACTTAAACTAATAACTCAGTTAAGTTATCATCACTTCAGGTCTTAGTGCCAATAAAGAAGGTAGTTCTTTTAAATATTTTTTCTTTCAGCTCACAACTTTAATCCTAATCATAGATTGATATTACATGTTTCAACAGTGTCACATGTATTTTTACATATTAGAGCCAGATTCATTGTTCTTCCTCTACAATCACAGTGCATGTATATTCTTTTCTTTTGCTTCTGCTCTTTTTTGTTTTGTATCTGCTTGTCTTTCAAAATTTCTCTACATTTTTCATATTTATTAACTGCATGATAATATTCCATAAGACCAAGTCAAGTAAAGTCAATGAACATTTATTTATTAAGCATTTATAATGTGCCAGGCACTGTGCTAAACTCTGGAAATGCAAATAACAAGCAAGGAAAAAGCCGTTGCCCTCAAGGAAGTTAGGCTCAAAAGGGGAAAGTCAATAAATAAAAGGAAGCTGAAAATAAGAGGAAAGGAAGAAAAAGTGAAAGAGGGTGATGGATGGGAGACAAATTTTGGAGTGTCTGGAGTACAGCTTGGAGGGGAATGAAGACATGGCTGACCCAGGCATCCTCCTTAAAAGGGAAGTTCTGAGATTAATGCTAATAAAACTTAGTAAACCATTCCTTATTGTTGGATATTGAGGTTGCTTTCATATTTTTGCATTTATAAATAATGCTGCTGTGAAAATCTGGACAGAAAGTTCTTCTTTTGTTTGTTTTTTTGTAAGACTTTTAACAACTAATCACAACTAGTAAAACCATCATTTTCAATAGTGAAGTAGCATGGCTAAATGAAGAGTACCAACTAATCTGAGAATCACAAGGCCAGGCTAACTCTGCCCCTGATTTATTACACAAGATCAGGTAAGTTTCCTTCTTTCTCTGGGTCTCAGTTCTCCTGTAAAATTAGGGAATTGAACCAGAGCATTTCTAAAGTTCATTTCAGCTCAAAAACCAATGGTCCAGACGAGAATCGTCACTTAAACAAAAACATGTCACTCTATAGGACAGCTGAAACTAGAATCCTGGGATTCATTCATAGTCCTTCATGGAATGGGCCCAAATCTTTCCAGCTTTACTTGTCATTAATCTCCCTACATATAGTCCTACACTCCAACCAGATGAACTACTTTCTATTCCCTAAATATGTCATATTCATTCTTATCTCAATGCCTTTGCTATCACTGCTTCCTCCACCTGAAATACCCTATTTCTCCCATGCTTTGTTATTATTGTTACTACAATTGCTGCTGCTGCTACTATCACCACCACTATTACTGTTATTATCATTATCATCATTATTATATAAGCTAACTTAGTATACTAACCTTAAAGTAAAAAAAGAGCTACCCTGACACTTAACAATGGCAGAATGACCCTTCTCAATTACTTAATTTTCTAGTGCCCCAGACAACTCTTCTAGACTATAGCTAAGCTGGTATTTCAAACACTGTGAAATTTGGCAAATGATACCAGGTTGCATGTAATGCAACTGATGGTATTACCTAGTTAACATATACTTGCTCATCATGGCATGAGTATATGCTATGCTGCCATAAACAGCTGTTAATTTTTGTAAAGAGAGATTTTAACAAAATGGGCAAAAGGAAGGACACATCAGATAGAAACACTGCCAACACTAAAAAGGAAAGATTTGTTATTACATTAGAACAAAAAATTTATAGCTAAATATATAAACATGGTCAAGGTAATGCTTAATAAAGGACAAAATGTTATGTTTGAATCTATGGAGCAGATTATTATGAAACATGCTAGCAAAATAAAAGAAAAAGGCCAGGATACATTGGCTTTTTGTGATTTGCAAACAACTACAAGAAACAGATATGTGAAAATGGGAAAAATAGATGTATGGATTGAAAATTGCAATTAAAAATTATTTCTTCTTAGCAAAGCAGCCATTCAAACACAAGCTTTATGTTTATGGTATTTAAAGCAGTCAATATAAAATGGAAATGAAGTAAATTGTGAAGAAACTTTTTACTATGAGCATTGGTTGGTTTGATGGTTTTAAAAATCAAATTCAACTGCATAATGTTAAAGTTAGATTAGCAGCTAAGAATATGACAACTAAATGTTCTAATGTTTTGAAAAAATATAATCAAAGAACATCAGCACACTGATCAATAAATATTTAATATGGATAAAACAAGTTTATTCTGGAAAAGGATATGTTCTAAAACTTACATTTCTAACACAGAAAAAAAAGGACTTGGACTTAAAGTGACTAAGGATCATCCAACACTGAGATTTTATTTTATTATTATTATTTTTTAATATTATTATTTATTTTTTTTAATTCATTTTTCCAAATTATCCCCTCCCTCCCTCAACTTCCTCCCCCCGATGGCAGGTAATCCCATACATTTTACATGTGTTACAATATAACCTAGATACAATATATGTGTGTAAATACCTTTTTCTTGTTGCACATTAATTATTAGCTTCCGAAGGTATAAGTAACCTGGGTAGATAGACAGTAATGCTAACAATTTACATTCGCTTCCCAGTGTTCCTTCTCTGGGTATAGTTATTTCTGTCCATCATTGATCAACTGGAAGTGAGTTGGATCTTCTTTATGTTGAAGATTTCCACTTCCATCAGAATACATCCTCATACAGTATTGTTGTTGAAGTGTATAGTGATCTTCTGGTTCTGCTCATTTCACTCAGCAACAGTTGATTTAAGTCTCTCCAAGCCTCTCTGTATTCCTCCTGCTGGTCATTTCTTACAGAGCAATAATATTCCATAACCTTCATATACCACAATTTACCCAACCATTCTCCAACTGATGGACATCCATTCAACTTCCAGTTTCTAGCTACAACAAAAAGAGCTGCCACAAACATTTTGGCACATACAGGTTCCTTTCCACTCTTTAGTATTTCTTTGGGATATAATCCCAATAACAGCAATGCTGGGTCAAAGGGTATGCACAGTTTGACAACTTTTTGGGCATAGTTCCAAATTGCTCTCCAGAATGGCTGGATTCTTTCACAACTCCACCAACAATGTATCAGTGTCCCAGTTTTCCCACATCCCCTCCAACATTCATCATTATTTGTTCCTGTCATCTTAGCCAATCTGACAGGTGCCAACACTGAGATTTTAAATTAAAACCAATGCTTATTAGTTTTGAAATCCTCCTGCTCTAAGAGGTTCCAATCATCAATTACTTCCAGTTGTATGGCAGTCAAAATAAAGAAGCTGATTTTTGAGGACAAATTTTCAAGTTATTCTGGCCCAGCTATTGAAACATACAACAAAAACAACAATGTGTTTAAAGCAGTACTGATTTTAAATAATACCCTAGATTACTGAACTACATTAATTCATTATGTGAAAATATAACTATGCAAATTCTTGGAGATTTGAATAAAGTTCTCTACAACTACCAAAGTGTATGAGTATTTTTAAAAGATGACAATTCAGTCTCTATTGCAAAAATATCTTAAAGGACAGTAACAATACTTTCATCATCTCATTAGTTTCAGGATTGTCATTAGGTATGGCATATAGTAATTTTTTTAAAATTTACTTTCTAAAACCACTTTATTACTGTGTAATAAACTTGAACTAGAAATACATTTTTCTTTTCCTTTGTTGTTAATAAACATATTTTTAAACTTAACTTTTGTTTTTTAATAATAGCTTTTTATTTTTCAAAATCCATGCAAAGAGTTTTCAACATCTACTCTTACAAAATCTTGTGTTCCAAATTTTTCTTCCTTTTTTCCCTCCTCTCCCCTTCTCTAGACAGCAAGTAATCTAATATAGTTTAAACATGTAAATTCTTCTAAACATATTTCCACGTATATCATGCTGTGCAAGAAAAATCAGATCAAAAGGGGGGAAAAATGAGAAAAAAACAAACAACAAAGGTAAAAATACTATTCTGTGATCCACATTCAGTCTCCATAGCCCTCTTTCTGGATGTGAATGGCTTTTTCCATCATAAATCTGTTGAAATTGCCTTGAATTTCTTCATTGTTGAAAAAGATCTAAATCCCATCACAGTTGATCATCAATCACATAATTTTGCTGTTGCTATGTACAATGTTCTCTTGAAAAACCTAATTTTTCATTGCATTTTTCCATTGGATTAGATCCAAGTGTCATATTTTACATATAATTATAATTGTGAATGGTGTAAATGTAACACAATTCATGGGGTCTACCTGTATAAATTGCAGAGAAGATGCTTATCTTGATTAACAAGTCCAATAATTAGCACCATCATTGTCAGAGCCAATATTTAGATAGCATTTTAAGATTTGCATAGCCCTTCCACATTTCATGCAACCATCTCTCCCATGTTTTCTGTCCTTTCTACTCACCAAACTCTGTATAATCTTCATGATGTTTTTTATCTTTCCTACAGTTATTTGTGCACAAATATTACCGACCCTACCAGATTATAAATTCTTTCAGGGGAAGAAACATGGGGAAAGACCGCAGGAACAAAAAAGGAATGAAACTAGAGTCAAAGGATCAGAGTTAAATCTTAAATTAGCTACTTATAGACTGTGTCACTTTGGACAAGTCATAGTTAATCTTTCAGGATCTCAATATCCTCATCTTTAAAATCAGGATGTTGAAATAAATTATTTTGTTCTAGGGTCTAAATCAATGAGTTTGCTCCTCTTTGTGCAATTAAAAACAAAATACAGTAAATATCTGAAAAAAAATAAAACTTGATAGCAACAAATATCCAAATCCCCTATTTTACTAATAGAATCACAGAAAAGTCTAGTCCAAATGGACAGGGCATAAAGAACACAATGTGTTTTTTCTGTTTTTGTTTTTTAACAGCCTAACAACCATTGACCTTTAGAGAAATTATTGAGGAATCCTTTTCTAGGTAGGAGAGAGGCAAAGAAAATCCCTGCATAGCTGAAGTATTAGCCAGGCCAAGCTAGAAGCACAGCCAGATAGAAAGACCAGTTTCAAGTGCTTTGGTGTTACAGGTTAACACTTTCAGAGACCATCCTACATGACCTAGTGCAGTAATGGGGTAGGTGGGTCAGAAACTGTCTTAAAATAGCAATAAAGACACTAAAATTGCATTCTCTAGGCTTTACAGGGCCCTAAGGCTTTGACTTCAGCACTAAATTAATTATGTCCCTATTCTATTCCCTCAGGCCAAGGTTTACTTCTAATACAAAGAAAACTTAACTAATCAAACTACTAGCCTTTCCTTTTTAGTAGAATCCACATTACTATGAACAATGCTTAAGGTAGGTTTGAGTCTTAGTCAGATTTAATAAAAAGGTGGTCAATAAAAATATCTAATCAGAAAGAAAGGTCAGAAGAAAAGGAAAGTGAGCAAACTCTGTATGTATGTATGTGTGTGTGTGTGTGTGTGTGTGTGTGTGTGTGTGTGTGTTTTAAAGTTTGATTTAGAACTGAGGCAAAAGGGAATAGGGTGAAATAAAGGAAAGAAAAGGAAAGAAGTCAAAGCCTGGTCAAGAGATATGGAGAAAATCAGTTCTAATTTATCTGGAATAAACAGAACCAGCTATACCCAGAGAAAGAACACGAGGAAATGAGTATGGACCACAACATAACATTTCCACTCCTTCTGTTATTATTTGCTTGCATTTTTGTTTTTTCTTCTCAGGTTATTTTTACCTTCTTTCTAAACCTGATCTTTCTTGTGCAGCAAGATAACTGTATAAATATGTATACATATATTGTATTTAACATATACTTTAACATATTTAACATGTATGTGATTACCTGCCATCTAGGGGAAAGGGTGGAGGGAAGGAGGGGAAAAGTTGAAACAGAAGTTTTTGCAAGGATCAATGTTGAAAAATTACCCATGCATATGTTTTGTATATAAAAAAGCTATTAAAAAAAAAGAGAGAGAGAGAGGCATGGAGAGCCTAAATTAGGGTGATAGACAATTTAGTAGCAAAAAAGGGGGATATGTAAGAGATTTTGTGGAGATAAAATTGATAAGATTTGGCAACTAATTGGATGCGTATGAAGAAAGGAAGTAATAATTATTTATTAACATCCCGTTACTGAACCCTAACTACGCATTTATGTCAACAGTTTAACATTTATTTAAATATAATTGAAATACAGACCTCTTAAAATTCTCTTCAATGACCATCATTCTATCCTCCAGTCCAAGATTCCTCTAATTTACCAACAGTCCTTCCATTGTAAGAACAAAGAATCCTATAAACTAATTTAGGACCTATTAAAATCCCATTTGTCTAACAGACATTTAGCAGATGGAAAGAGATACTTCTGCTGTTATGCTGGAGGTGACCATGCCATTAAAAGCAAATATTTCAAAGTCTTATAAGAAAGGATAAATAAATATGCTTTACCTAATTTTTTGTGCTGAAGTTAATAATGAATCAGTACAGGAAGATTTAAATTATTCAGGGCAATGGCTCAAAGGTGTCAAAACCAATGACCAGACTATAACAGACAGCAATTCTTTGTGGGTATTCAAATTTCTATTTTGTTTCTGAAGATAGAATATTGAGGAGAAAGATAAAAATCATATTTGGGAAATTTTTATAAAATACTGTATACTACAAAAGGAAATATATCTGGGTCTCAATAGAAACAAAAAGCTAGATTCCAAAGAATCAGTTTCAGAAGAAGATAAACTCTGAGAAACAAAAATTTAAAAATAAGATCAGCACCTCAGAGGGACATATTTTAGTTTAGTTATTTTGCTGCTATTGCTAAGTATGAATCATCCCAATTTGGTGTTTTCTTGACAAAGACACAAGAGTGGTTTGCCATTCCTTTCTCCAGCTCATTTTACATATGAGAAAACTGAAGCAAACCTTTAAGTGATTTGCCCAGAGTCAACCCCATTTTCAAAGGAAAAAATTAAAGCCTAGATATCATAAACTTGGCTAAGATGACTGAGGAAGGATCTGAGCTCAAGCTTTCTTGCCAATGGCACCATGTCCCTGTCTATGAGAAAAAACAGGTGTCATAAAATTTTCTGACTTTTTTAAAGCCTTACTTCTAGATCCCTAGATCTATGGGACCTTTCAGTAAGTTTTCAATTCTCTTCTCCCTCTATCTTCTTGGTATATCAGATCACTCTCAGATCTAAGTCCTAGTCTTATGATCCCAGGAGATCCAGTCATGATCTGACTTTTAGATAATCCAAATTGAATGTCCTGTAAGCATCTCAAATTCAACATGTCCAAAAGAACTCACTAATCTATCCTTCAAATGGACCATTCTCCCAAACTTTATGTCTAAGGCACCACCATCTTTCCAATTGCCCAGGTTCCCAAGTTTGAGTTCCTCACCCTCACTTTCCCCAGCTATTCAACCATTGGCAAATCTCCTTTTTTCTATCCACACACTGTACATGCACATCCCTTTAGATCCTTCTCACTTCTCCACCACTCCAGGCCAATCACCACTCATTGGAATTATTGAAACTACTCCATTCTGCCCCAGTTGTCTTCTACGCTGCTGCCAAAATGATCTTCAAAATTCTGATGTTTGTGGCTCTCTTCAACAATGAGATGATTCAGACCATTTTCAATGATCTTGTGATGAAGAAAGCCATCTGCACCCAGAAAGAGGCTTGTGGGAACTGAGGGTGGACTACAACATAGCATTTTCACTCTTTTTGTTGTTGTTTGCTTGCATTTTATTTTTTCTCATTTTTTTTCTGGTTTGAGTTGATTTTTCTTGTGCAGCAAGATAAGTGTATAAATATATATGCATATGTTGGATTTAACATGTTCCTACCATGTTTAACATATATTGGACAAATTGCCATCTGGGGAAGGGGGTGGAAGAAGGGGGGGAAATTGGAACACAAGGTTTTAGAAAGGCTAATGTTGAATAATTGTTCCCACATGTATTTTGAAAAACAATAAAAAAAGTGCTGATCTGACCATGTCTGTTTTCTAAACAATAAATTCCACTAGCTGACTGACATCCTCTTACTTAAAGATCACATACAAACTTCTCTGTTTGGTGCAGCAAACTCTTTACAAGCAGGTTACAACCTACTTCTCTCCAGCCTGCTCAGACAACTCTTTCTGTCACACATGCCATACCACCTTGGCTTTCTACAGCTGCTCATACAGAGTCTGCCATCTCTCACCTCCCTGCCTTTGTACCACCTACCCCTGCGCCTAGAATGCTCTTCTTCCTCACACCTGTGGTCCACTCAAAGTGTCACCTTCTACAAGAAGCCTTTCGTGATTCCCTAACTACTAGCAGTGCCTTCCCTGCAATACTCTACATACCTATTCATATACCAAATGTCTTTCTTCACTGGACTGTCAATTCTTAGGCAGAATCTTTTTTTTTGTTTGTTTGTTTGTCTTTGTAAGCCCAGATCCTAGCACAGAGAAGCCACTTAATAGTTATTAATTTGATTAAAAGACCAAAACCATCATTGTGGTTGTTATTGTACACACTATATTTAAAGCTTAAATTATTTATTCCAATGTCTGCTGATACTGGCCCATAAAATCTTAGAGTTTGTCTAGTTTCTCTATTTAATTATGAAGTCCCTGAGGGAGAGGGAACTTGGCTTCTCCTCATGGCATCTAATTCTGTCCATAGTAAGTGCTCAATACATGAACTCCCAGACTACCAATGACTCAGAAATCAACAAAAGCAAGTAATTCTCCTGTGAGAGAGATCTAGCCATTCAAATGAGTCGTTTTGCTTGATTGGTCATTTATTATTACTTTACCATTAAGAGGAAGGAAAGGTGAGAATATCAAATGGATAGTTAGAAACATTTTGTTCTGACCTATCCCAGTGAGTGTTAATAATATTGTGTAACTACCTGCAACTCTCTGGGAATCAAAACAAAATACCTCCAATCCCTGCCAGCTCCAAGATACTGGTTTATTTTCTTAATAGGCTGGCCAGAAACAAGGAGAGAAACCAGGAATCCAGCCCAAAGAGTCTTTTGTGAGCACTATACTTGGATTCAGAAACAAATCAAAGAAACCAAATAGCATCCTACTTCATATCAAGGCAAAAAGTAAACTTATCCATTTTCTACATTTGTTCCATTACATAGTCTAAATTAATCTAACACGATTTTGCTGCCACAAATTAAGCAATCTAGACAAGTCACAGTCAACAGTCCCTTATAAATAGCACCAGCCTGCTGGCAAAGTCCAGAAATGGACAGTAAGTGATCAGTCACATCTCAGAGTTTGAGCAGAGAGGGAACCAAGCTTAGTTTTAGCCTGAAAAGGCAATGACATACCAAAGGCTGGCCAAGGCAGGTGGCCATTCTGCATACTGTACATTGCTACAAACTCTGTGACCAAGGCTAAAGATTAGTAAAGAGATTCCTTCTCCCTGAGACTCCTCAACAAGGTCAGTTTATTAAAGTGGAAAAAAAAACACAATTTCTGAAAATCGGTATGACTCTCTATGCTCCCAGTTTTTCAAGACTTCAGGGAAGCTGCAGTGCCCAAAAAGCTATTTGCTTAGTGTTAGTTATACAAGATCACAGAATAGTCATCTGCCTGGATAATGCAACAGAAGCAGACTAGCTGGCAAATTTCAAATATTCTAAGAGCTTGACTGTTAAAGCTGAACAGCTGAAGACTATGACCTTGGTATAGTAAAAGTAACTGACTTGGTTCATCTTTACTACCAACAGGACCAAAAGTGTCCCTTCATGTGTCTAGGCTTCCATTTTCTCTTCTGCAAGCCTACCTCAGAGGCTCATTGTGAGGAAAATGATGAGTAAATCATTTCAATCTAACTGATAAAGGGAACTTCCCATGAGGAGATTTCCCCTGCCAATGCTGCCTGGAATATGCTCAGTAATATGTAATCTTAGACTAAACAACTCTGATCAATGCCATGACCAACTTCAACTCCAGAGGGCCACTGATGAAGAACACTGTCCCTATCCAACCGAGAAGATGAACTCATGATGAAGAATGATACATACTTTTTTGGATGTGGCTAATGTGGGTATTTGTTTTGCTTGACTATACATATTTGTTATGAAGGGTTTGTTTTTCTTTTTTCAGAGATGAAGGCAGAGAACATAAATGTTTGTTGGCTGAAATAACAATTCTGAAATAAAGAAACTAAAAATCTCAGAGAATTGACTAAAATACTGAAAAGTTAATTAACTCATTAAGGTCAGTCAATAAATATTAAATACTCACTGTATGCTAGGTACGATGTCAGGTACAGGGGATACAAAGAAAGGGAGAAGGCAGCCCCTCCCCCCTCCTGAGAAGCTCACAGTCTAATGAGGAAGATGGTATACAAACAACTATGTGCAAACAATTGATATTCCAAGTAAATAGGAAATAATTAACAGAGGGAAGGCACTAGAACCTAAAATGGTTCCTGTAGGAAGTGGGATTTTAGCAGGGGACTTGGAAAGCTTGAGAAGGCAAGAGGCAGAGATGAGGAAGAACATTCTAGTACACACCACCTGTCAGAGTCAGGGCTTGAAGCCAGGTATTCTTAATTCTAAGGCTAGCTCTTTCTCCACACCATGTAGTCTCCAATAAAATGTTTAAATAACTTCACAAGCATTACATAGCACTTTCCTGCCCCACCCTCTCAGCTGAGGACACCATCACATACTTTACTAAAAAATTAAGCCATTATCAAAAGCTTCCTTTTCCCTCCTCTTTCTTCCTTATCTATCTCATAGCCCTTGGATACATTCCCTCTCTGACCCTTTCAAGGCACTGCCTGAAAAAAAAAGAAAAAAAGAAAAAAAAAAAAAAAAGCCTTGTCTCCTTATGTACTTTTACTGGTTTGTTGTCTGTTGTTACAAATAAGTTCATGGGCTTCCCCATCTTTGGGGGGGGAAAAAAAAAAGTTTTTTTTATTTTTTTCTTTCCTGAGGCTGGGGTTAAGTGACTTGCCCAGGGTCACACAGCTAGAAAGTGTTAAGTGTCTGAGACCAGATTTGAACTCCAGTCCTCCTGAATTCAGGGCTGGTGCTCTATGCACTGCCCACCTAGCTGCTCCCAAAAAAGTTTTTTTAAACATACACTATTCATTTCATCCTAACTCCTCATGAGCTACCATTCTTTTTATTTCTCCTCTCCTTCTTGACTAGCTTCCTTGAAAAAGCCATGTACCATTGATGTCTCTACTTCTTTTCTAAAGCCTCTTCAATCTAGCTTCCAATGTCACCCAACTAAAGATGCTCTCTTTAAAGTTAGCATTGATTTTTTAATTGCCAAATCTAATAGTCTTTTCTGAATCTTCTTTCTTGACCTTACTGACACTTTTGCTCACCTTCTCTTCCTTGATCTTCTCTCCTCTCTAAAATGTTATGACATTGTTCTCTCTCAATTACCTTCCAACCTGTCCAAGAGTTCCTTCTTGTTCTTCTTTACTAGGGTTTTCATCTATGACACACTCACTAAGTATGGGTGCTCCCCAAGACTCTATCTGGGGTCATCTTTTCTTTTCTCTCTATTGTGTGGTGATTCCATTGGTTCAATCATTCTCTATGAAAATGATTCTCACATCTACATATCCAGTCTCCTGAGCTACAGACGTGCATTATCATGGATAAAATTTGTTTGTACATAGTAATTTGTATGCTATTTCCTTCATTCGTCTATGAGTTTCTCGAGAGTATGGAATGTGTTCTACTTTTTTCTGAATTCTCAGTAATTACCACATAACCTGGCACAGAGAAGGCGCTTAATAAATGCTTTTTGATGTAATGAGTTTTTGCATCACCAAATGCCTTTTGGACATCCTAACTGGATACTTCAAACTCAATCTATCCAAAGAGAACTCATCTTTTCTCTAAAACTCTCCCCTCTTCGGAACTTTCCAATTACTGTTAAGCAGAGCACCACCATCCCAGTAGAGCCCCATAACAACAGTGTCTCTCAATTTCTCATTCTCACTGACCCTACTTATCCGATCTGTGGCCAGATCTCATCATTTCTATTTTTACCACATCCTTTTTCTTTCTCTGTTCCCCAGCTACTACTCTCAACTCCTCTCCTCTGGATCAAACTGCAACATCCTTACAATTAGTCTTCCTGCCTTAGCCTTCTCTTTACTCCAATCCACCCTCCACTAAAGCAATTTCCCTAAAATACATGAATCAGTAATCAGAAATTCTCTATTGTCTCCAAGATCAAATAGAAGCCCCTTTGTTGGCACTTACAGCTCTGCCTAACTGGACCTCTTCCCATCTTCCCAACTTTCCTAATACTTCACTTCCCTCCTCTAGCTGTACACTCTTGAACAAGTCACTTGAATCAAATCTGGGTTTTTGCACCAGTTATCCTCCCCATGACTGAAAGGTTCTCCCTGCTCACCTATTCCTCCTCATTTCCTTGAGTTTCCTTCGATACTTAACTCAAAGCCTAACATCTACAAGAAACTACCACTAATACATTATTGATGCAGTGAAAACATCTAACCACTCTGGAGAGCAATTTGGAACTACACTGAAAGGGCTATCAAAATGGGCGTGCCCTTTGATCCAGCAGTGTTCCTATTGGATTTATATTCCAAAGAAATCATAATTGGAAACTGAATGGATGTTCATCAGTTGGGGAGTGGCTGAATGAGCTATGGTATATGAATGTTATAGAATACTATTGTTCTATAAGAAACGATCAGCAGGATGATTTCACAAAGGCCTGGAGCCACTTACATGAACTGATGCTAAGTGAAATGAGCAAAATAGGAGATCATTATACACAGCAACAATAAGGTTCTATGATGATCAGTTCTGATGGACATATGGATGGCTCTCTTCAACAGTGAGATGATTGAGACTAGTTCCAATTGTTTAGTGATGAAGAGAGCCATCTACACCCAGAGAGGATTGTGAGATCTGAGTGGGTTTCACAACACAGCATTTTCACTCTTTTTGTTGTTGATTTGCTTGCACTTTATTTTGCTTCTCTATCTCTTTCTCTCTCCCGCTCTCTCTCTTTTTTTTTTTATTTGATTTTTCTTGTTCAGCATGATAAGTGTATAAATATGTATGCATATATATTGGATATAATATACATTTCTACCATGTTTAACATATATTGGACTACTTGCCATCTAGGGGAGGGTGTGGGGAAAAGAGGGGGAAATTGGAACACAAGATTTTACAAGGGCTAATGTTGAAGAATTGTCCATGCTTATGTTTTGAAAAATAAAAGGCTTTAATAAGGAAATGATGAGAAGGATGATTTCAGAAAAGTCTGGAAAGAATTACATGAAATGATGCTAAGTGAAGTGAGCAGAATCAAGAGAACATTGTACACAGCAACAACGGGATTATGTGATGATCAACTGTGATGGACTTGGCTCTTTTCAACAATAAAGTGATTCAAGCTAATTCCAATAGACTTGCGATGGAAAGTGCCATCTGCATCCAGAGAGAGAATTATGGAGACTGAATGAGAATCAAAGCATAGTATTTTCCTTTTGTTGTTGTTGTTTGTTTGCTTGGTTTTTTTCTTTTGTTTTTTTCCTTTTGATCTGATTTCTTTTGCCCAACATGATGAATATGGAAATACATTTTGATGAATTGCACATGGTTAACTTATATTTGATTGCTATTATAGTCACAAGGTAACTATAAACATGATGGTTCCCTTTTGGTAAATTTAATCATCTGGGCAAAAATATGTAGACTGAAAATTTTTTCAATGGTTGTGGTGACAAAAACTTTACACAGACACAGCACAATAAAAGACCTAAATATGAATGACACAATTATTCACCTACAATTCAACATTTTTTTTTCACATCAGCTTATAAATTGCCACACGGTGGCAATTTATTCATCTTAATTCACATCAGGCCTGAGAAGGGTTTCTTTTAGTTAATAAATTTTTTACTCGAACAAAATTCCAAGAATGTCATTCAATTCAATTGTAAAAAAGCATGTACTCTAGCAAAACTGGCTTTCAAAGACTACATCCTAGATATCTGCAACCTTAGGCTTCAAGTTGCTTGGAGCAAAAGAAGAATCAAACTGACACTATTGTAAGAGCAACTTATGAACATCAATATTTCTTTGAAAAAGGATGAAGTCCTCAGTAACAAAGCCTTGGAGGTGCATAGAAGACAAGAGAGTTCTGTGGGGCAACTAAAGCAAGCAATAAGTATTCATAAGCATTCTAAGGAAGGTTCCAGGATTGATGAGCAAGAGTCTGGAGACCATTACTACTGTTAAGCTAACTCACATGAAATAGTGAAAACTTATTCTCAAAAAGAAAAATAAGAACTGTGGTTATTCAAATCTCAAATCATGTTCAATGAATTTCTTTAAAGCCTATTTTCCACTGTTAAGACAGACCCCAAGAGATTAACATCTCCAGTGGGGAAGAAGTCTTAGATTTAAGACAATGTGGTTAAATGATGAGCCCCCCTTGTCCCTTCAGAGCTTTCTTCAGCAAAGCTGAAGGTCCCCATCTGTCTCTAAAACTCGATCCTAGTTTGCTGAGAAACTGAAGAAAATTTATGATAATTAAAACTACTGGATACCTAATTTGAGGTCTTAGATTGAAGCCCCTCAAGTCACTATTCCAGCTTTACCTCTTCATGTTTACAACATAGTCTTTCAGCTGTACCAAAATAAATGAGACTTGGAAAAGCAACTAAGTAAGTAATAAATCACTCTCTCTTTGCCAACCAAAGGCAAACATAAAACCCCCTCAATATGAAGTTGAGCATATGCAAAATTTGGGTCAGCTAAAGACACTGTTAGTAACTCATTAAAAGCAGAATTAAAAAGACAGAGAGAGCCAGGAAGCTCTGCCCTTACCCAGCAACAATAACAACAAACAACAAGAAATTCTATCAGGGCTTCTATAAACCAGGATTTAGAGCTAGAAGAGGCTTTAGATTTAGTTTTGTTCAGCAGCTCTCAAACTTTCTGGTGTCAGAATCCCTTTATACTCAACCATTATGAAGGACCCCTTTGCCTCAAGACTTTTTGTTGATGAGGAATATACATAACCCTATTTACCATATTAGAAATTAAAATATTTTTGCCATTATTATGAAATTGTTTTTAACCTGGAAGATCTCTTGAAAGGATCTGGGAGTCCTCAGAACAATCTTTGAAGACTCTGATCTAATCCAACTCCCATCTATTTAATTTAAAATTTAAAATGTGAATTGAAATTTTCAATGGTTATAGAGAAATTTGATGCTCTTCTTCTTCATATAAGTCCTCCAGAGACCTTGAGTTAATGATTAAATCTTTCAAGGCTCCTCTTTTTCAAAAGATAGACCTTGCTCACCAGCAAAGAGTAGAAAGAATTTCTAATCGAGACCTTTCTGGGAAAGAAAGAGGTGATTTTTTTTGTCATTTAAGAGTTTTGATTTTTTTTTTTTTTTTTTTTTTACAATTTTAGAAATGTGTGTTCCAGCTTCTCTGCATCTGATAACTGTTAATTATCCTATCATGTTTGCAATGTTTTCTACTTTTAATTTCCAAGCACTGGTATGTTACTGTGGTCCTCCTAGCTTTGTCATCTCTGTTCTCCCTAAATGGGTACTCCTAAAGGTTCAGTTTTGGGCTTCTGTTCTTTTCTTCCTTTGAGATCTCATGGATCCAACTATGACCGCTAAGTAGATGACTCTCAATTCTTAATCTCCATCTCCAACTTCTCTTCCAAACTAGGGTTCTGTTGGATACTCCCATTTGAATAGTTGTCATTGCAAACTCAACAAACTAGATTATTAAGTATCCCCAAAAAAGTTTATTCTCTTGCCTTCAAGGCATCCCTAGTCTTCCCCTCACTTTTGCTCTCAAAGCAAGTCACCAAATCCTGGTGACCCTTCCTTTACACTTCCTCTAGAATTCAGTCTTTTCTTTCCATTCCTGTCACCCTCTTAGTCCAGGTCCTTATCACCTCTAACCTAGCTTATAGGAAAAGTATCTCATTGGTTCTCTTTCTAAAAACATTTTCCCTTCAATCTATCCAGTTCACTTCCAGCAAGTTTCTTTTGAATTTTTTTGAATTTTTGAATTTTGAATTGAACTAAAAAATGTTTAATGTCTCTCAAATGCCCACTAATAAAGTCCAAATTCTTTAGCCTATCATTCTGGACCCTGCACAAAACTTGCCCCAACTATACCATCTTTATCTCTACAATATGGATCAGTCTTATTTACAGTCTTATTCAATCTCATTACTTGGCATAGTTTGGTAAAAAGCAGGCTGGACTTAAGAGTCTGAGCCCTGAGTCCAAATTCTGCCTTAAATATTTAATGGCTGAGGGCCAGGCAAGTATTTTGCCCTTCAGAACCTCTGCTTCCTTCATCTGCAAAATGGAGATGATAATAGTTGTGCGACTTCCTAGAGTTATGAAGAAAGTACTCAGCAAACCTTAAAGTGCCATGCTGCACCTTCTCCACAAAACATACTTTTCCTGCTCAAATCTAATCCCTTTTTCCAGACCATCTCAGACCCTCTTTTATTAACCCCTTCTTAATTTGTTTTCTAATGACAGAATTACCTATCTTCCATTTCAGAATTCTTGCATTATGTATTCTATTCATTTAGCATTTATTTATTGTATATTATTAGTAATTCATCCTTACATGTGTACATTACATCTCCTTAAGTAGACTGCAAGATACCTGGGGGCAAGGACTATGTCTTTGAATTCTTCTTATTATCTGTGCCTAACAAGTAATAGGAACTAAATGAGTATTTGATTATTATCCTTGCACCAAAAAGTGAGAAAACCTCAGGTTTAGGGATAGAAAACAAGTCCCATCTGACTCTAGTCCTATCTATTATCATATTATTTAATATTTTTGATCTACTGAAGATCTCTTAAGAGTCTGTTCTTTTTTTTTTTTTCAGAAAATAATACACAGGAATAATAATCTATGTCAGAAAAATGCTAAAGAAGGTTGAGCTCTTTTGTTCCTTGAACACTGTGTAGCAGGGATGGGCAGAGGAAAGGAACTGACTTCATGTGGGTTAGTAAAGTTTTAGTCCTTATGTATAAATCAATGTTACATATAAACCCATTGCTTATACTTAAACTTAGCTTACTTTAAACTGAATTATTTAAACTCCAACATAATTCTTCCATTTGGTACAGTTTGCTACTTTCAATCCTATAATACTTGTGACAAAGCAAGCTGCAAGAATTCTGCTAAAGTCTTCATCAAGAAAACTATTCACGATCAGAATATTTATCAATCTATATTCTCTAGCCAGTGATCTAAATCTTAAAATATTGGTATAACTTAAATTCTTCTTCTCTCTGATCTCCTCTCTCTTTCTAAATTCCCTATTCTTTAAAAGGTTAAAAAAACAAACCCAAAACATGCCATGCAACCCTAATATTTCCACACTACTTAGCTAGCTAATGAAACAAATGAAAATAAGAAATCAAAGAAGAAAATGATATGTCTTCATAAAAGAAGTATGGGATAATAACAATGGAATTTAACTAAAAATGTCTTCTACCTAAATACTATCACTAAAATATCAGGCAGAATCAACTGCACTTCTTTTCCCACCATCCTCTTCTTATTAAACATACATCATTGTTCCAAGGCAACCTTGATGAAAGCTACACTGGAATAACTTGGCTCTGCTTTCAAGAATACTTTTTTATTCATTAATCCCCTCAACCTTTTCACTGACATGGGGGAATTTCATCTTTGCTTGTTTGTGAAATACAAATATCTCTTTGGATTTTTTGTTTCTTAGCTTGAGTTTCTGAGATGGTTAACTTCTTCACAGAAATTATATCAGATTAGAACTAGTTTTGAAAAAGTAAGAAAGGGGGAAGTAGCTTAGTCAAAAAAATTATTTTATAATATTACCTTGAATCTATATTTATCTCCAAAAAAGACCTCAAAGTATTTTTTATTTTAATTTAATATTCATTCAACAAAATATGTTGCCATTGAACATCTACCCAATAATATTTTTCAATTGAAGTTTTTAATTTTTAAACCATATACAAGGATAATTTTTCAACACTGACCCTTGAAAAACCTTATATTGCAATTTCCCTCCCTTTCCCCAACCCCTCCTCTAAATGGCAAGTAATCCAATATATGATAAACATGGTAAAAATACCTATAATCTTACACTGGTATAATGTTTCATCATCACAAAGCACTGGAATCTCCTAATAATCTTGTGAGAGAAGTAGTACATGTATTATCATCTCCATTAGAAATGAAGAAACTGAAGCTCCAGGAGTTTAAAGACTTATCCAGACAGGTTAGGACAGCTGCCATGAGGTTGAGAACTAGGTCTCTCACTCTGGAGTTCTTTCTAGTGATATACTACTTAAGTACAAGCCATTTCATAGTAAACTGGATGAGGCTCAATCCTACCTCCCAATTCATAATATCACATGGAAGACAAGTATACAAAATAATACAATGCAAAGTAATAATAATGTAAATACAAAGCAGTAAGCAAGAGAAACACAGTTCTATCAGCTAGGATGAGAGTCTAACAGTTAGAGCTATCTGTCCGGTTGTGTAATGGATTGTTCCTGTCTCTGGAAAGCTTCAATCACAGATTGATAACTACTTGTCAAGGATATTGTAGAAGAGATTCCTACAGTTAAATGCCATCTAGATGCATGCTATTACTGTCTTTTGTGTTCTACCAGTGGTTTTATGTTACTGATAAATTAATTCTGTAGGTAGATCAATTTAGTGTGAAGCTTGTTCCTTGTTAGCTGAATCTTCCCAACTACAACATAGCCACTTAATGTCACAACTAAGAAAATGAAGTAAATAGAACCAGAAAAGCAACATACACAATTACTACAGCAATGAAAATGGAAAGAAAATAGCAAAATAGAATAATGCATAATTAAAATGATAGAGCCTTGAATCAAAAAGATGAAATGTATATATATATATATATATATATACATACATACATATATATATGTATATATATATATACATATATGTATATATATATGTATGTATGTGTGTGTGTATATATATATATATATATATATATATATCCTTCCCTATCACCTTTAGGAGGGAGAGAAGTGAGGGAAGGAAAGCGATAAGGTATGAAATTATGCTGCGTTCCTCATCAGATTCAGTTGATACACTAGCTAATTTTGCCAAACTGCTTTTTTACTCATCCTTCTTTATTCCTAGTTAAAAGGGATATTTTGATGACAGGAAAAGGAAGAATATATTCAGAAATAAAGGTGAAATGAAAACAAAAATACTAATAAAAATCTCTTTAAAGAAATCACCTAGTTCCAATCACTTTCTTCTCTAATTTAAGGATAAAGAAGAAGAGAAATTAAATGACTTGCTCATGGTCACTCATGAATGGCAGAACCAGGGCTCAAGCCCCAGCCTTCTGACCCCAAGTTTAATGTTCTTTCCACTAATTATCTCCAAATAAAAACCACCTTTATCACTTCACAAAATTTAGCTGAGTACTTGAATGAAAAGGGGAAAGGGAAAGAAGAAGAGAATGGCTATGAAGAATTAAGGAAAAAATTTAAAAACAGAAAAATGCAGAATGTTGGAGGGGATGTAGGAAAATTGGGACATTGATACCTTGTTGGTGGAATTGTGAATACATCCAGCCATTCTGGAAAGCAATTGGGAACTATGCTCAAAGAATTCTCAAACTGTGCATACCCTTTGATCCAGCAGCATTACTACTGGGCTTATATCCCAAAGAGATTTTAAAGAAGGGAAAGGGACCTGTATGTGCAAGAATGTTTGTGGCAGCCCTCTTTGTAGTGGCCAGAAACTGGAAACTGAGTGGATGCCCATCAATTGGAGAATGGCTGAATAAATCATGATATATGAATATTATGGAATATTATTGTTCTGTAAGAAATTACTAACAGGATGATTTCAGAAAGGCCTGGAGAGACTTACATGAACTGATGCTGCGCGAAACGAGCAGAACCAGGAGATCATCATATACTTCAACAACAATACTATATGATGATCAATTCTGATGGACGAGGCCCTCTCCAACAATGAGATGAACCAAATCAGTTCCATTAGAGCAGTAATGAACTGAACCAGCTACACCCAGCGAAAGAATTCTGGGAGATGACTATGAACCACTACATAGAATTCCCAATCCTTATATTTTTGTCTGCCTACATTTTTTATTTCCTTCACAGGCTAATTGTACACTGTTTCAAAGTCTGATTCTTTTTGTACAGCAAAATAACTGTTTGGACATGTATACATATATTGTATTTAACTTATACATATTTAACATGTATTGGTCAATCTGCCATATGGGGAAAGGAGTGGGAGGAAAGAGGGGAAAAGTTGAAACAAAAGGTTTTGCAATTGTCGATGCTGGAAAATTACCTATGCATAAATTTTTTGTAAAAATTAATCTAATTAATTAATAAATTTTTAAAAAGAAAAAGCATTTAAAAATAGAAGAATGTACATGATTATAAAAATGGCTCAAATCTAACACAAATATACAACCTCATTGAGGTAAATGAGATACAAATACCTTCTGCCATTTATAAATGAGGAAACTGAAATTTATCACTTAAGTCCCATGCCCAATGCTACACAGTGTTAGGATAAAGGCCATGACTAGAACCTAGGGCTTTCTGACTCTCCGATTCAGTGCTACTCTACTATCCCATAGTGCCTAGTTTAAGGAGTGTTCTGAACAAATGGTTGGAATCTCAAAATATTCCTTAATATTGTTCATTGCAGTTTGCCTAGAAATCCTTTACTAGTAAGCTAACTTTAAACCTGAAAAAACTGAGATCCAATTTCTGCAGGATTATCACCATCTAGTTTTCCAGATATAGTGTCTCTCAGTACCACAGATTACTGAGTTTCAAAATATCATTTCATCACCTGGCCTTCCCTACTGGCATGTAACCTCCTGCAGAGCAGGCCCCATGCTTTCTTTATCACCATGTCCCCCAACATGCTACCTCACACTAAGAAGTAGTTAATAAATATGTGAATTAAAATAAGTATCCCTAGAAATGAAAGCGATGAAGGTCTAGGGAGAGAAAGAGATTTTTTTCAAAGTATTCTACTTTCAGTGTATTCTCCTCAATTATATTGAACATCTTTGAGTTGCTATGTCTTTATTCATAAAATGAGGATGACAATTCCTGGCAGGTAGAAAAATAGTGTGTCATGTGGCAGTGAAGAGAGAAATGGCCCTGGAGCCAGAAAGACCTGAGTTCAAGACCCATTTCTGACAATGGCTATGTGCCTCTGGCAAGTCACTTACCTTAATTTCTATGCTCTGGCAGCAAAGACTAAATTGTAGAAAAAGAGCCAACCTGCCTTCATAGGAGTTTACTTATCTGCGATTTTTTTCTGAAATTACAAAACCAACCCTTATTTAATAATGCCTTTCCTACAGAACTGCTGTGGAGAATGTTACTTATAAACCTTGGAGTGCTACATAAATGTGAATTGTTACTTTTCTCTATAAGAATATGGACATTTAGGTAACATCAGTCTTTCTACGACAGAAGGTGGTAATTACTTACAGTGGTCTTGTCATCTTATCTTTTCAGTATCAGAGGAAAAAAATACACCAAATAACATAAGAAAAAGGAAAACATTTCACAACAGCTAGATTCTTACATTAATTCTATGTAACCAATGGGTACAATAGTGCTCTAATTATTGTTAGTAAATTGTTTTTTGCTATATGGGCCTATAAAAGAATAAAAGACTCTAATTAGA
The DNA here is from genome assembly GCF_048593235.1 of Sminthopsis crassicaudata. NCBI lineage: Eukaryota > Metazoa > Chordata > Mammalia > Dasyuromorphia > Dasyuridae > Sminthopsis > Sminthopsis crassicaudata. The sequence continues at coordinate 97,750,399 of NC_133620.1, read as the reverse complement.
ACCTTACCTTTTTTTTCTAATTCATATAATAAAAATGGAAAAATTATGTACATGATTTTAGAAGCAAAAAAAAAAATTAAGTTTTGCTTCATGTAAAAATTCTTTTTTTTTTCAACAAACATTTATTAAGCACTAGTCTTGTGCCAGCTAGACACTGGAGCAAATTGAGATGAGATAAAATATGTTCCTCTCATGGAGCTTAGTCTAATGGGGGGATAAGATAGACCAAGAAATAACTACAATGCACAATATTACATGATAAATATAATTCAAAAGATACAAAACAAATATATTTTCTGAAAAGTTTTATAAATTAGTTCATACAACTCAAAAGTTTAAATTCATGGTGTACCAAGGCACACTCAAGATTTATAAAACTGTAATTACAAAATACTCTTTAAAGAAATAAAGTATGACAAATAATTGAAAAAATATCTATTGCTCATGATTAGGCCCCACCAACAAAATAAAAATGATATTACCTAAAATGGCCTAGCAATTCCGGTGCTATCCCAATCAAATTATCAAAGGGATACTTTGTCAATCTAGATAAAAATTATAATGAAATTCCTTAGAAGAGTCCCAGGCCTGGCTGGTAATTCCAGGATGAGGAAGAACACTAGAACCCTAGAACTTGTGGACACAGGGGAGCAAGGACCCTCCTCACAGTCCTAAGGCTGAAAAGAGTGCTTTCAGGTAAGGAAACTGAGGTAAACAAGATTGAGTGGCTTGCTCTGAATCACACAGCTAATAAGTGTCTGAGTCTATTTTTGTATTCAGGTCTTTCACAGACATGAGCACAGACCAGGAAAATAGTAAACACACCTCGTCTTAGGTCTGGAAAACCTAAAACCTTACAGGTTCTTAGAAGTATGACTGTAAACAGCAGGCAAAACCCCTGAAGCTTAGATCAGCCTGCCTCCAGAAGCAAAGTCCCCCCCCTTTTTTTTTAAACAAAGAGATATATTCATCAAAAGTGGCTCAAAGAGAGAATAACATGCAAAGCTAACTGGGTATGGAAAATAATGTTATCCTATAAAAAAGCAGAAGGGAAAAGGGATAACAGAAGGGGGTGATGATAGAAGAGAGGACAGATTAGGGGAGAGAGTAGTCAGAAACAAACACTTTTGAGGAGGGACAACTTGAAAGGAGAGAGAGAATAGAATAAAGGGAGGAGGGAAAATACCATGGAGGGAAATACCGTTGGCAATAGTAATTGTGGCAAAAGTTTTGAAGCAACTTTGACAAAGATCTCATTTTTCAAACATAGTGAATAGAGTCAAATTTATAAGAGTAAGAGCCATTCCCCAATTGAGAAATGATCAAAAAATGTGAACTGTTTTCAGATGAAGTAATCGAAGCTAGTTATAGCCATTGCAAAAATACCCTCACCAGGGGCAGCTAGGTGGCACAGTGGATAGAGCACCAGCCCTGAATTCAGAAGGACCTCGGTTCAGATGTGGTCTCAGACACTTAACACTTCCCAGCTGTGTGACCCTGGGCAAGTCACTTAACCTCAGCCTTGGGTGGGGGGGGGGGAATACCCTCACTATAGTTTGGAAAAATGCAAATTAACACAATTTGTACTACCTCATATCTATTAGATGGACTGATAGGACAAAAAAGGAAAGTGACAGATAGTGGAGATAAGACATTGATGATTAAGGGACTTATGTAATGATTCCTCCATTTTAATGAGCAATTTGGAATTATTTCCAAAAGACTATAAAACCACACAAAGCCTTTGACCCAGCAATAGTACAGGTAAATTTTTAAAAGTAGAATCTCAAAAGAAACTTGAAAAAAAAAAAAAAGAAAATATTTACAAAACTATTAATAGCAACTTTTTTTTTTCTGGGAGCAGAGAATTGGAGATTGAGGGGATACCCGTTAATTAGGGAATGGCTGGAAATATTGTAGTATGTGATTATGGTGATTACCACTATTATGCTATAAGAAATGATGAGCAGGATGCTTTGAGAAAAACTTGGAAAGACTACTAGGAGCTGATGATGCAAAGTGAAATGTCTGTGTGTACAAAGTGAGAACAATATTGTCAGATGATCAGCTGTGAATGAGTTAGTTATTCTCAGCAATAAATTGTTTCAAGACAACTCTGAGGGTCTTACGATAAAAAATGCTATCTACATCCAGAAAAGGAACCGATGGTGTCTGAATACAGATTAAAGCATACTTATTTTACTTGTTTTTTCTTGAGTTTTTTTATCTCTGTTTTCTTTCAGAATAGGACTATTATGGAAATGTTTTACATGACTATGCATGTTTCATCTCTATCAAATTGCTTGCTTTCACAAAAAAAGGGGGTTAGGGTGGAAAAGGAAGAAGGGAGATAATTTGGAACCCAAAGTTTTAAAAATAGAAATTAAAAATTGTTTTTACATGTAACTAGAAAAAATAAAATACTGAATTCTAAAGAAAAAAAAAGAAATTCCTTAGAAGAACAAAAAGTTTAGAATCTAAATAGAATTAATTTTTTTATGTAAGATTAAATAGGTACTAGTACTTCTGTATCCCAAATTATGCCATAAAGTAGTAATAATCAAAACTATGTAATTCTGATTAAAAAAAAAAAAACACAAAACAAAAGTAGAACAGAGTAGATAAGGAAAAATAAGAAACTGATCTCAATAATTAATTATTCAATAAAATCAAGAACATAAATTATTTGAGAAAGAACTCTATACATAAAAAGAATTGTTTAGATGAAACCAAATACCATAATAAGCTCAGAATGGACATATAACCTGCATATTAAAGTTCACAACATTTAAAAAAAAAAAAAAAAAGTAAAACAGCATCAGATGAAATATTTTTCACAGCCTTTATGTTATAGAGGAAGATTTCATTCAAACAAAGCAAAGACACAATCAAAGAAATTAAAATAGTTTTGATCACATGAAATTAAAAAGCTTTTGCAAAAATAAAAATCTATATGAGAAGTGTACAAAGGGAATCTGTCCATGGAAGGAAGAAATCTTTGTATTAAATATCTCTAAATATAATAGTCAGATCTTCAAAATATATAGGAAATAACAAAAACTAGTTCATAAGCTACTTTCCAATAAATACATGACTAAATTACATGAACAAACAATTCTCCAAAAAATCAGTAATAACTCAAAACTGTTCCAAATCTCTAAATCCCTACCTAGAAAAATACCAATGAAAACAAATTGAATATTTCACTTCACTTCCAAAAAACTGGCAAGGGTTGGTTATTTATGTATGTATGTATGTATTTATGTATTTATTTACTTATTTATTTTGGTTATAATTGGGGTGATTTGCCCGGGGTGATTTGCCCAGGGTCACACCGAGGAAGTATTAAGTGTCTGAGGTCAAATTTGAACTCAGGTTCTCCTGACTTCAGGGCTGGTGCTCTAGCCATTATAGCAAGTAGCTGCCCCAAGAGTGATTTTTTTAAATGGTCAGAAACAATACTGAAGTTATGTGGACTGAGCTGACAAATATATTAATCGATGGAACTCTGAATTATTCTACCCATTCAAGAAAGCAATTTGGAATTATGCTAACAAAAAAAAGTAGCAACATTCATATTTTTGATCAAGAGATCCTTTTGCTGGGCACATGCTTACAGGAGGTCAAAGACAGAACAAAAAAGTTCACATAACAAAATAATTGTAATAGCATCTGTTGCTGTAGCAACGAGTTAATTTTGTTAATTTATAAAGAGAAAAATATAAAACTATTGCCTACTCAACACACATCACACTTTTTCTTTTCACATCTCTTCTAAATTCTCCAGCAATCGAGCCTCCAACATTATCATACAACTGAAACAGTTCTTTCCAAAGGGCTCAGTGATTTCTTACTTGCCAGAACTACCTCTTCTGAATCCCCTTCTTTTTGGCCTCTGACTTTGAGGATCACCTTCTTTTCCCAGACACTCTCCTCTAGATTTTTGTGATCCTGTATTTTCTCATATCTTTCTGACCATTCTTCAGAGTCTAGGACTCTCAGATTTATGCCAGGAAAAGGGAAGGACCAATGCTGAAACTAAGTGTTACTATATCTCTGCTGATATCCCTTTATGCTCTAGGGAAGTAAATCCATTTTGTTAAATATTTAATGGTTTATATGTGTTTCCAATATCAAATATGAACTAACAGGTACAGACTTCAAATCCTCTCCTAAAACATGGGTTCAATAATCATTTCTATGCAGAGTTCTAGCACTATATACCTTTGTCTCATCATCACCAACTACCTTTTGAAAAACTCAAGCGTGGATGCCCTAAAAGCATCTCAAACTCAATATATCCAAAAGATATCATCTTTCTCAAATTTTCCCCTCTTCTGAATGTTCCTATTTCTGTTCAGGGCTCCACCATTCTCACAGTAACCCAGGCTGACAAGCCTCAATGTCATCTTCATCTTCGCTCACCTTACAGATCCCATCTGTTGCCCAATCTTGTTGTCCTCCCTTTACAATGTGTCTCTTTTATATCACAACATTTATCTTTTCTATCTCCCCATTCATATAGCCACCACCCTACTTCAGAGCTTCATTATTTGTCACCTGGAATACTACAAAAGGAGTCTTAATGCCTCAAGTCCCTCAACAACCAAGATTTTTCTTAAAGCACAGATATGACTCCCTAATCTAAGAGCTCCAGTGGCCCTCTAGAATCAAATACAAGCTTCTCTTCTTGACATGTAACCTGTTCTCTTCTTACCTTTCCAGTTTTCTTGTACTTTACTTTTTTCCACATATCACTTGACCAGCTTCTCTGGCCTTCTTTATTCCAATGATTCAGAGTAATAGTGAATATTTTTAAAGCACTTTAGGTTTCCAAGTACATTGTATTACATTTGAGCCCCACTTCAACAATGCAAAAATAACAAAAATTTTAAATCCCAGAATTTCTTCTATAGTAATTTCTATCTTTCTCATAAGACATAGTTTTCTTATACTATTTTTTAGAATTATAATACAATACCTCTCTCATCAACCCATTATCTCCACCCAGCCTCAACACTAGTTTGAACCTTTATCTTTTCTCCAATGGACTGATTATTGCAATAGCCTCCCTAATCATTTTCCCTGCAATCAATTAACTCCCCCTTCCACAAAGCTAAAAAAAATGCTCACTATAAAGAAGTCTGGCCAGGTTACTGCCCTACACAATAAATATCAATGGTTCCCTATTAAGTTTAGGATTAAATTCAAATCCTTGTTAACTATTTAATGTCCTTCAAAAACAATTTCTAACCTATTTTCCAGGATTTTTACATATTACTTCCCTTCACACCTTAGGGAAACTCTTCACTAAAATATATGCCTCTTGAGGGCAAGATCTGTTCTAGCCTTTCTTTATATCCCAATACCTAGCACAAAGTCAGCACTTAATAAATTCTTTTTGAATAAAAACTTTTTGACTGATCACTTCCGCATGAAGGATACCAACAGGAAATGTGAATAAGCCCACTTTATCCTCCAGAGTTTACAAAGCAGTCCTCCTTTGGTTGAGAGGGAAGAGACACAGAGACACTACCCACAGTTAGCTGATACAACTTAGTATATTTTATTGGTGTTATTTCTTGTCTAATTCTTATCTGCATCATCAAGCGTCAAGGAAATGCTTCTTAAATTCATTTTTGCCAAGAGAACTAGGGCATAAAAGGATATCAACACAGATTCAGGAACACCTAGCTTTAACACTGATCCTTCATACTTGCCAGGTAAAGTGCATCTCAACACAAGTTCTGTGCTTAACAACTGTTATTTATATAAGTCACCATCAGACCTTTCCAATATGAGAAGAATAAAGGGCCAAAGGCATCTAAAGAAGACCTAAAGAGACAAAGAAGTGTCTGTTATGATATCTGGCTTAAAATAACTCTGAGATAAACATTCCTAACACCATTTGGTACTTCATCCTAGATTTCCACTTTTTAAATGTCTGCAAAAAGGCTCCCCCTGAAATACTACAATGGAGTTTGCCAATGCAGCATGTGTTCTGGAGATACTCTCTCAACTATTACTTGGTACTTCTAGATTGGGCCCTGAAAAAAATTTATACTTTTTCCTTCAGGGTTTTTTATGGAACCCTGAGGGGTCTGGCAGGGGAACAGAGGGGAGAAGGAAAGGGGGAGATGTTTTCTGATATCATTCACATGCCCCCACTAGTGTGTCATTCCTCCTATCATGCATCTCTTTTCTATTTTTTTTTTATCTCTCCCTTATAATTAATCAAACAACAAGCATTCATTTAGCATTTATTAATTGACTGGAAATGTGCTAGGCTGTGAAGACACAAGGACAAAAATGAAACTGCTAAAAAAGTCCCAGTTCTATCAGAGGAGCGAAGTATAAGCAGCCAAAAAAATAAATACAAGGTAATGAGGTTAAACTCACCGGCTTACAATCTAAAAAAATTGTTTTCCCTTTTTTTTTTGTAATATACTTAGGACATATTGTCACTCCAGTCATGTAACATCAATATCATTGTCTCTAGTTTTTCAAAAACTCAGCAATCACTATCACCAGTTCTCACAGTACTCTGGGATAGTGTTAATTCATCTGAACTCACTGAGAACTTATGTGCTCCCTTATGTGATATTCTGTTTTCTCTAAAATATAATCATTCTCTTAAGGGAGCAGGTTTCTTGGGGAGGTTCTGGAGACAGCTTTAGTTTCAATTCAGTTCCAATAATCACCAAATGCAGCCAGGAGTTAAAGTCCAGATCCTTTATTGTGTCTTTCAAAGTCCCGAATCTTTTCCTATGCTTTAATAGAGGCCTGTCTCTCTCCTTTGTTCCCGAGAGCTCTTGTCAGAATATCTCCAGTCAGCTTCAGCCTCTCCTCCTCCCAATGTCTCCAGCCAGTACAGAACTGGAAGTTGGAATGAATCAGACTCTGCCTCCAAGAGTGTGGGTTTGTGGGTTTCCCTGAAGTCAATCCTAGTTGTGAATCTCCCAAGGTCCTCTCTCTCGAAGTTCTCTCCTTGACTGAATCCTGACTCTGAATCTCTTCCCAGAGAGTGGGATTGTCCTTTTATATGTGTGAACCAATGTGTGAACTCCTTTAAAGGTGTGAACTAAGTACATAAGTACCTTCTCTCAAGTTCTGGCCTATAACATCTCCTTGTAGGATCAGATCAACCTTGCTAAATTTATTGTCTCTTATCCATTCCAGTGACTTAGCACCTTGTAAGAATTCTAATACCCTTACATGTAATTTATTTTGGCTTTCAACTTCCACTTAACCATTTTCTTCTATACCAAGATAGTTCTCTTTGGTAGAGACAACAGAAGTAAAAGCAGGAATCCAGTGAATAAAAACTACTCTCACTGGTTAACATGAAGGGATTATCCTTTTTCTGATCTTTCTTGCCCTTAAATAGCTTAAAAAAAAAAAAAAAAAAAGGTTTATTTTTTCCTATTAGCATTCAACATTATTAGCTTGTCTTTAGGTATTCATCTGTCCAGTGGGTTCAAATCCCAAAAAGAAGGAGAGACATCTAGAAATAATGACCACTTCAGTGGTTTATTAGCTGTACAGGGAAAGTCAAGGGTGGGAATGATTGGGCAGTTCAGTGGCACAGCAGGGTACACATATATACTAACAATAGCAGTAATCAAGAGGCAGGGACAAGGCATCAATCCAAGTAGGATGACAAAAAGTACTTATCCCCACTGTGTCATAAATAGCTTTCTTCCCATGCACCAGCCATCTTTGGATGGAGAGCAGACTCATGATGTTGGAAAGCCTAAACATTTTATTCTCTACAGGGGCTTATCAAGAGAGGAGCAATTAAAAAAGGCAGAGGGGGTACAACCCCAGAACTCACCATCAGCAGGTTTTCCAAAAGATGGCAACATTCCCACCATGGTCTTTATCACTAAGGATCAAAGCCTGGACAGTTGGTCTAAGGCCTGCTCCCTGCTCAGTTACCTATCATTTTTTCCTATCTATTATACAGGATTTAAAAACAAAACAACAAAAATAACTAAAACACTAAGCTGGCTGATAAGTTTCCTATGTAGCTGGATTTTCACCCTTCTTTTTCATCATATTTGCTTTTGTATGGCTAAAACTTGAATCTTGAAGATATCTTATTTATTTTCAAAATAGTGCATTTCATAGAACTGTAAGCCTTGAAATCCTTACCAGTGCCTTCTCTGAGATCTTTGAATCTTATTCTCTCAAAATCTAAGGTATAAGTGAGACAATCCTAGCTTTCCTGTCATATTTAAAAAAAAAAAAATCATTTCTAAAGCCTCTTTCAGCTCTCAAATTCCAGGAATAAATAAATATTTGTTACTCTCCTGTCTCTGATTAAGTCTTAAGGCTACAGGGACAGCCAATTAACTTAAGTGATGCTATTCCAATCTAAAGAGAGTGTTGACTCCTAGCCATATACACGGAATGCACCCCACAAATTCCAGTCTTTACTTACTGAAATCTTACCCAGCCTTCAAGGCTCAGCTCAGGTGCTACTTTTCCCCCTGAAGGCTACCCTAAATTGCTTTAAGTGCAGTTTTTTTTCCTACTCTTATCTCTCACCCAGCCAAAAGTGATCTGTTCCTCCATAAATGTTATACCATTTTCCATTCTAATTTATACTATGTTTAATTGTAGTCATGCTTTATTCTGCTACCAAAACATAAACTCCTTGAGAACTAGAACAGTTTTATGCCTTCTTTAAAAGAACCAACTCCTAGGAAAGCATTTGAAACATAGTATTAGTAAATATGCATTTAGGCATAAAAAAAAAAAAAAAGCAGCTCTAAAATAGACTTTAGTAAGTCTATTTTGCCTCCCAACTACTCAACTTTGTGAAATCTTTTTTTTTTTTTATTATATATATATATATATATATATATATATATATATATATATATATCTTTTATAATATTATCCCTTGTATTCATTTTTCCAAATTACCCCCCCTCCCTCTATTCCCTCCCCCCGACGACAGGCAATACCATACATTTTACATGTGTTACAATATAGTCTAGGTACAATACATGTGTGTGAATATCATTTTCTTGTTGCACAATAAACATTAGAATCCGAAGGTACATGCAACCTGGGCAGACAGATATTAGTGCTAACAATTTTCATTCCCCTCCCAGTGTTTCTTCTCTGGGTGTAGCTACCTCTGTCCATCATTGATCATCTGGAAGTGAGTTGGATCTTCTTTATGTTGAAGATTTCCACTTCCATCAGAATACATCCTCATACAGTATTGTTGTTGAAGTGTACAGTGATCTTCTGGTTCTGCTCATTTCACTCAGCATCAGTTGATTTAAGTCTCTCCAGGCCTCTCTATATTCCTCCTGCTGGTCATTTCTTACCGAGCAATAATATTCCATAACCTTCATATACCACAATTTACCCAACCATTCTCCAACTGATGGACATCCATTCATCTTCCAGTTTCTAGCTACAACAAAAAGAGCTGCCACAAACATTTTGGCACATATATGTTTCTTTCCGCTCTTTAGTATTTCTTTGGGATATAATCCCAGTAGTAGCGCTGCTGGGTCAAAGGGTATGCACAGTTTGATAACTTTTTGGGCATAATTCCAGATTGCTCTCCAGAATGGCTGGATTCTTTCACAACTCCACCAGCAATGTATTAGTGTCCCAATTTCCCCACATCCCCTCCAACATTTGTCATTATTTGTTCCTGTCATCTTAGCCAATCTGACAGGTGTGTCCAACTACTCAACTTTGGTGAGAACTATGTCCAAACCTGTAACATAGTTTTCCTAATTGGAAAACTTGGAATTCAGAAAAGAGCAAAGTTATTAAAGGATTTGGACATTGGCCTTAAATCAGGTTAAGAGAACACTTAATCTAGAAAAGAGGGCAAATACTTGTTTTGAAATAAACATATAATATATAAATACAAAACATAAACTACAAATACCTTTTTTTCTCCGTTTCTGCTAAAGATAGAATAAGAAAGAATGAAATTAACTTCCAAAAGGAAATTTTAGGTTATATATTATGAAGAACTTTCAATTTTAAATTTTTGAATTTTTGAAAATTTGAAAACATTGTAAAGTATTACCAAAATAGTATAGGAATCCCCCCCAAAAAAAAATGAATATAAGAGAGCACCTTCTGAAATTATTCAGATACTATCCTGTCCAGAAGGAGAATGAAGTCAATGAATTCTCATAGAATCCTTGAGCCCAAACCAACTTGACCAGAACTCTCTCTTTTACAAAACAATTAAGTACAAGTGATTATCCAGTGCCCACCTTGTAACCTCGAGTAACTCCTTTCATAGTCCTGACTTTAGTTTCTTCATCTGAAAAATGAAGAGTCCAATCTGGATGGTTTCCAAGGACACTTCTAGCTCTGAACCCTATCCATCTATGACTTGTTTTTGCTTCCAGACAGAATATGTGTTGCCTTAGTATCTAAGGCTTTAGTTCTTTAAAACTAAGCCATAGCAGCAATATCCAAGGTTAAGATTAAAATCTAAAAAGGAACTTGGGAGTTTTTTTGCTGCCAAAAACAGAGTAGCTAATAATATATGACAATCTATTGAAGGAACTGAGGATGGTTAGCCTAAAGAATTAAATTCTCCACATATTTAAAGGGCTGTCACATGAAAGAGGGATGAGGTTTTCACTCCAGAGTCTTAGAAGGCAGTCAATAAATATTCATTATGCACATAAGTACCAACTACTATGCTAAGCAGTAGAGATACAAAGACAAGTAAAAGACTGTCCCAGTTCTCAAAGAGTTTGAGAGTAAGAGAAGAGACAACTATAAATAAACCATATACATACAAGATAGTTAAAAAACCCATAATTCTTAAAACCTACACATCCTATAATGAAAACAAATTCACAGTGAACAGAAAGGCAGACTTTTCTAGAGTCTTAACGTTCAGCTCATACCTAATCCATCTAGTCTCCATTTGAGGGCTCCAAATATTTTCATTCCTCAAGATAGGCACAAAACTTGCTCATACCTGACTGTTGTTCTGAAGAATGGAACTTCTTTCTCTATTCTTGTTTTTAGTCATTTGTCAGTTGTGTCCAACTCTTCATGACAGCATTTGGGGTTTTCTTGGCAAGGACACTGAAGTGGTTTGCAGTTTCCTTTTCTAGCTCATTTTATAGGTGAGGAAACTGAGGCTAACAGGGTTAAGTGACTTGCCCAGAGTCACAGTGCTAGGAAGTGTCTGAGGCAAGATTTGAGCTGAATCTTCCTGACTCCATGATGGGTATTCTATCTGTGCCACCTAGCTGCTCTTTTTTCTCTGCTTCTACCTTCCTTCAATGATGCAAATAAAGTGATTTTTTTGAAAGACACCAAATTTATCTTCACTTTTCATTATTTCTCTTTTCTTTGAACACATTCCTTTCCAATTCAAATAAGAAAAAAAAGCTCAAAATAGTGTCCAAACTAGTTAAAAAGAATTAGTTTCACTGTATAAAATATTATCCAGGGGCAGCTAGGTGGCGCAGTGGATAGAGCACCAGCCCTGAATTCAGGAGGACCCAAGTTCAAATCTGATCTCAGACACTTAACACTTCCTAGCTATGTGACCCTGGGCAAATCACTTAACCCCACCCTCAAAGGGAAAAAAAAATATTATCCAAAATAACTGAGCTTCTAGTTAGAATTTAGAACTATTTAATTTTCTGGTATCTTCCATTTCAATGGAACAAAATCATTCCACTAAAGTATATTTTAATAAAATAATTCTTTTCTAACTCAGATCCAATTGATCAATGATGGACAGAATCAGCTACACCCAGAGAAGGAACACTGGGAAATGAGTGTAAACTGTTTGCATTTTTATTTTTCTTCCCAGGTTATTTTTACCTTCTGAACCCAATTCTTCCTTTGCAACAATAACAACAAAAATTCAGTTCTGCACACATATATTGTATCTAGGATATACTATAACAGATTTAACATGTATGGGACTGCCTCCCATCTAGGGGAAGGGGTGGAGGGAAGGAGGGAAAAATTCGGAACAGAAGGGAGTGCAAGGGATGTTGTAAAATGTTGCAAAAAATTACCTATGCATATGTATTGTAAAAAAAAAAAAAAGTTATAATTATAAAATTAATTTTTAAAAATAAAATAAAATAATTCTTTAAATTTACTTCACTTTACTTTAAATATTTATTATTTGCCTATGATGTACAAGGAACTGCTCTGGTCAGTCAATAAACATTTATTAAGTCCTTAGGCTGCCTTTAAGAAATCATTCAAATAGACATTATATATATATATATGTATATATATATATATATATATATATATATATATATATATATATATATATATGTAGATACAGATATACAGAAGGTAAGTTTTGAGATGAATTATAATAAATTCAAGAAGGGGTGAAAGGGAAGGACAGGTGGGCAGATACAGAAGGATGATGGGTTATCAAGCATGGTGGATAGTCAGAAAAAAGGCAGAGACAGAGTTAGGAATACCCAAAAGGCCATTGCTGCTAGATCATAAGAGTACAAAGAGGGGACCAAAGTGTAAAAAGACTGGAAAGATAAGAGAACTGGTGGGTTGTAATGGATTTTAAATGACAGAGTGCTTTATAGTTGATCCTAAAAATAAGACATCAGGAGACATAGAATAAGGGAATTTGTTGTGAGAGAGAGAGAGAGAGAGAGAGAGAGAGAGAGAGAGAGAGAGAGAGAGAGAGAGAGAGAGAGAGAGAGAGAGAGAGAAGAAAGAGAGAAGAGAGAGAGAGAGAGAGAAGTAATAGGAAATAAGTCTAGAAAAGTAGGCTAGTATCATTTTGTGAAGAGATTTATATGCTAAGCTGAAGAGTTTATATCTTATCCTAAAGGCAATAGAGTACTTCTAAAGATTCTTAAGTAGGAGAGTGATATGATAAGGCTAGCACTTTAGGAATATCAAATTTTGGCACCAGTGGAAATGATAGACTTAAGAAGAAGAGAGCCTTTGAAGCTCATTTGGAAAACTGTTGTCTAGGAAAGAGCTAATAACAGCTTGAACAGGGGTGGTAATCAGGTAAACAGCATTTGAAAGATGTTGGGAAGATAAAATCAGTAACATTTGGCAATTGATTGGATATGGGGAAGGGTGGAATGAAGAAGGAAGAGTCAAAAACTACTCTGAGGAGGGAAATTTGGATAACTAGAAGGGCTGGTTTTTTCCTCAATAAAAATAAATTATGTTTGAGAAAGGGCAGGATAAGGGGAAAAATAATAAATTGTTTTGGGTATGCCGAATTTCAGATGCTTACAGGGCTTCCGGACAAATTACAAATTGAAAAGATGAATTTCAGCTTTCTATTATTCTCTATTACACTGAAGAACTATCCCTGAATGTAATAAAAATCATTTTAAAATTGCATGAAAAAACTGAAAATTCTCTGATAAAACAAACAATGAAAGTTAAAATATTAATAACATTCACAGAACTTTAATGCTAGACAACTGCTTTAAAGATAATCTCACTCAACCACTATTCAAAGTATGACTACCACTTGAATAACCTTCATAACCATGTACTTGAATGTGTGAAGATAATCTGTTCCATTTTCAGATAGCATTAATTACAAAGAAATTTTTCCTCATGAAAAACTGAAATCTGCCTCCCTGTAAATTTTACCCATTCATTTTAGTGCTGTTCTCTTAAGACATAGAAAATTCCAACTTTCAAATATTTAAAGACAATGATTAAATTCCCTCTAAATTTTCTCCAGCCTAAACATCTCCAGCTCTTTCAACCTTTCCATATGTTACACAATTCTCAATATCTTCATGATTATCTTCTTAAAAGCCAAGTGATATGCCTGCTTGTCAATGAGTTTCCTAAAAGGTAGTCCTTAGAAACATTATGGCCTGATCAGTTAAAAATCTTCCTTCCTATCACTCTTCCTCTTGCCATTCCAGTTCAAGGAGCACAGTGAGGCAGTTAGGTAGCAAAATGGACAGTTTGGGGCTTGAAGTTTAAAAGATTTTCATTCAAATTCTGCCTCAGACACTTAGCAGTTAAACAGGCAAGCCTCTCTTATTCTCAGTTTCTTTGCATGATAATGGGAACAATAATAATACCTGCCTCACAGGATTGTAGTGAGAATCAAGCAAAATAACATATATAAAACATATATATATACACATATATGTATATAATAACATATATAAAACATTTTGCAATCCTTAAAATGTAATAAATGTTATAAATCCTATTACCATCAAGGAAATTTAAGATTACATTAATTTTTTGGCAACTAAATTGCTACCAACATCCTCATATTGAATTGGCAGTTAACTAAAACCCCTTGGAGGTCTTTCACAAACTGCCAAAAAGCCCAATCTTCCCAATGCTATTTTTATGCAGCTGACTTCTGACACCATAAGACTTTTCATGGGTCATTACTATAGCATGAGAGCCATCGATGAACTTAAAGGGACCTCAGGGATCTAGAATAAGAATTCTGCCATGACATCCACAAGTAATCAATTGGTCATTCTTGGGAGATCTTTGGAGAGGAGAAAGCCACTGCCCCATCAAAACAGCCCTACAGGATATAAAGAGACTTCTGGAAAAAAAAATCCGATTTGTACAGCTTCTCTACAACTTTTCCCTTCTGGCTCTGGTTGTTGGTTCTCCCTCAGAGGGATGGTTCATTAGAGAGTGCCCTGGGTACAGAGTCAGAAAAGCCTGATTTCCAATCCTCAGAAATTCATGAGCTGCCAGACCTTGGAAAGGTCACTTGACTTCTGCTTGAGAACCTGAGGGTTCTCAACTCCAAAATGAGGATAATAACAGCACTGAGGTGAGATGGGAGGAGATATTTGGAAAGCACTCAGTATAGAGCTTGGCATGTAGCAGGTGCCCCCCAAATACTTGACAACAGTTATCTTGTTCTTTACCCTCAAGTCCTTTCTACTTCCTTCAACCAATCCAGAATACGGGATAGTCTCAAGATCCTTCAATTCTTTGTCACCTTCTTCAAAACACTCTCTAGACAAACACAACCTTCCCCAAACCTGATTCTTATGCAAATAATTTCCTAACGAATCAAACAAATCTAATGTCTTAACCACCGCTACCTCCCCTAGAGGGGAAAGGTATTGAATACAATACCTTTCATGTAACCTAAACAGAGACTATCAAGAGAACCATCCCCTATCTCAATCTGGACAATCTTCCTCTCTTAAATCAGTCTAAGATGCTGCTGACTTTTTTGGCTACAACATTGCACTGTTGATTCCAATTAACCTCACAATTCATTAAAAATCCTTTATCTTTTCCACATAAACTTGTCCTAGTTATGCCTTCCCAGTGCTGTACTAAAGAAGCTAATGCATTTTTAAACACAAGTGTAGGACCTTGCCTTTAGCCCTATTACATTTAACATTATTAGGTTCTAATCTATCAAGATGCTTTTGCATCCTGACAGTAATCCAACATATTGGCTTTCCCTTCTAGCCTTACAACAACTGTAAATTTGACAAGTATGCCTTCTGTGCCTTCATCCAAATCAACTGACAAAAATGTGAAACGGCATAAAGTCAAGGACAGTTCCCTAGAGCACTCCACTAGAAAGCTCCCCATGTATTTCATATTCCCTTCATCAATGCATTAATGACTTTTGGTCTCACCAGTTCAAACAATCTTGTACCTACTTAAATTGTACTATTATCTAATCCACAAATCAATCCACATCTGTGTGTGTGTCTCTCTCTCTTTCTCTCACATACACATGTGTGTATAAACCTGAGCCAATCATCATTTCTTTACACCCTCAAGGCAACAAAAAGATGGGTACTGATCTGCATTGGGAGGCATTTACTCAATGAAGTTTCTTATACCAATGAAAGTACCAGTCTATAACAACAAAAAGTCAATAAAAGTTGCCCTCAGCTTCCAAAGACACTTGGTAAATTTTGAACTTTAACTTGATTTTGGAATTCCTGATGATTTTCTAAAAGCATCCCATCAGACTTTTGAACACATCTTCAGTTACCTTTAATATGAGATTTTTTAAATATTCATTTTTTTGGTGAGATCCCTGTACATTGATATTGGTTTCTTCTTTTTCATCCAAGCTTTTTGTTGCTTCTTCAATGTTTTATTCTTCCTATTCTTTATGGCTGCTTTTCTCGGTAGGATTTTAAGCCACTAGATCCAACTTATCCTTTCTCTGAACCCTGTGAAATCTTCTCTCAAAAATCTAGGGTGCATTATATGTCAGATATGCCCAAGTGATTGTAATTAAAGTTTTCTGAGGAACCAAAAATTAATCCTCCTCCTTACTCCTTTGTATCACAAACACCTAATCTAGAAAAGTAGCCCATCTGGATGACTATACAGTAAGAACTGGCTGCAGGGCCATTTTCTTAACTTGTTACCTTAGATTTCCCCACACTGACTGTCACAGGATCACACATCCAGAAGGGATCTCAAAGACATCAAGACCATTTCCTCATTTTAAAGATACCAAATTGAGGTCCAGAAAGCTTCAGTGATTTGCCCAAGGTCCTACAGGGACTAAGTGTCAAAGGGAAGAACTGGTCCCAGGTTCTCTAAATCTAGGGGCAGGGATTTTCCTACTGCTCCACCATGCTTACTGGGCGTGGCTTTATTTTATCTCATTAGACACATACTATGCATTTGAATAGACACACATGTACATGCACAGTTTTCTGCAAGAGACTCAGCATGTCAAAATCTTTCTGGACCCTGATTTTGTCATTCAATATATTGGCCACTCCTTCCAACTTTATGTCATGAACAAATCTGATATGTCACTTAAGTCTTCATAAGCACTGATAAAAATGTTGTCTGTAACTAAAGACCTTCCAGCTTGAAGATTAAGAGATACTACATAAGAAACACAAATTTAAAATGTTTAAAATGAAAACCTAAAATGTTGGTAATAAGATTATTTTATTTTGCATAAAGCTTTTAAAATAGTATTTTATTTCTCCAAGTACACATAAACATAGTTGTCAACATTCATTTTTATAGGATTTTGAATTTTAAATATTTTCCCCTCTCCTTTCCTCACTTTCCTCATCCCCAAGATAAGCAATCTGATAGGTTAAACATGTATAATACGTCTAAACATATTTTCTTATTTATCATGTTATGCAAGAAGAATCAGACCAAAAGGGGAAAAGACCACAAGAAAGAAGAAGCAAACAAACAAATAAGCAAAAAGTTTAAAAAAAAAAATACTATGCTTCAAACTACATGCAGTCTCCACAATTCTCTCTCTGGATGTGAATAGCATTTCCCATACAAGTCTATTGTTAATTGTCTTGGACCACACTGCTGAGAAGAGTCAACTCTATCACAATTGATCATCACATAATCTTGCTGTCACTGAGTACAATCATATATAATTTAAACAATAATGATGTTTTTTTCCCCATATATATGCCAATTTCATCAAGAGGAACCTGCTGGGGTAGGGACGGGTTTTTTTATTCACTAACAGACAAAAAGATTTTAGTTTAAATTCTAAGACATTACCAGTTTTATCAGGTAAGTTATAGACATGTCACACATCTACATTGGTGGAGGGGGCTTCCACATTGGATACTATCCACTGTTGAAAAGTACCACAACAAAGATTAATATACTATACACACAAGCATACACACACAGAGAAGAGTTTTCTCCTATCAGACCCAGTGTATCAAAAGATGTTTATTACATTTTAAACTCCTTCCAGCTTCAAATCCAACAACTATAATCCTTCACTCAGTGACACTCCCACAATTTCTTCTAGTTCTCCCACATAGGACAACATAAATGAACAAAACTGCTAAGAAGTCCCAGTCTAATGTTCATAATCATCGGTAAGTAATTATTGAGTGCTGATCATGGAACATTCATGGGGCCTGGGCTACATATATATATATATATATATATATGCTATACAACAGTATAGAATATTTTATTCCCAAAGTAGGCATAATTGAACCCAACACAAAGTTTCTAATGCATCAGAAATGGTTGGTGTTAACAATTATTGGCATTTATTTAAAAGATAATATTCCTTTGAATTAATCTGTACTTAATTTTATTAATTTCTTTGATTCAAAATTACTTCACTGAATTTCTTTTAAAAGGAAGAATGATTTGACAATGGTATTCAATTTTATGATATTCAATTAATGAAATATGTCCTGAACCAAAGTTATAATCACATCTAGAATTTTACTATCAATTCTTACCAGACTAAATGTCTGATTTTTGACTTGGTATTAAACAGTTATTAAACTGAGGCCCTGAGAATTAGCTATTTACATTCAATAAGAAGACAATTTTAAAAAGGAAAATCTGATCAGTATGATTTTATAATAACCTTGTTAATAATTTTAATTATATGAAAAGTGAAATAAACAGAACGAGGGAGAATGTTGCACACAATAATAACATTGTACAATGATCAACTATGAATGGCTTATCTATTTTTAGCAATAAGATAATGAAAGACAATTCTGAAGGAATCATGATGAAAAATACTATCCACCTCAAGAAAGAAGTGATGGTATAAAAATACAAATTGAAGCAAACTTTAATTATTATTATTATTTTTTTTTTGATCTGTTTTCTTCTGCAGCAAAGCTAATGTCCAAGTCTTTTGCCTGAGTACACATGTATAATCTATATTAAATTGTTTACTTTTTCATGGAGGGGAGAGATACAGGAGGGAGAGAATGGATTTGGAATTTAAAAATTTTTAAATGAATATTAAAAATGTGTTTACATGTAACTGAGAATTAAAATAAAATCAAAATTAAATTTAAAAGATAATGTTTATATTCCAAGACAAGTATGTAAAATCCTACTGGTAAATCATTCAGCCATAACCTAGCTTCCTCAACCCATTTATAACACTATTCTGGAACTGTCCCCTATTATGTCACTTCACCTAACATCAAGTGTTCGTGGAAGCAATTGAACAGTTTTGAGTAGGTTTAACTTATTAAAACTCATTAAAAAGGGGGCAGCTAGGTGGCGCAGTGGTTAGAGCACCAGCCTTGAATTCAGGAGGACCCAAGTTCAAGTTTGATCTCAGACACTTAACACTTCCTAGCTGTGTGACCCTGGGCAAGTCACTTAACCCCAGCCTCAAAAAAAAGAAAGAAAACTCATTAAAAAGTAATTCACTACAACTTCAACTATATGAGCAGGTTTACTTGACCAAGGATATAAGTATAATTCAAAATATCATAGACAATATATGACAGCATCACTTTCTAATGAAATTATGAGATCATAGATTTTAGATCTCAAAGGAACCTTGGAAACAACCTAAGGCAATCTCTTTATTTTACAGATAAGAAAAGTGAGCCCCAGAAGAGTGATGTGCCTGTCTAAGGTCACATAAGTAAGTACCTATTTCTTCTGACTCTAAATGTACTGCTCTTTTCTACTGTTCATACTACCTTCCTATTATGTCTATGAAAGCACCATATAAATGAAGTTACCTTGAAAGTGGTAGAATAAAAAGAATATAAAACGAAGATCCTGAAAACCTGAGAGCTGAAGTCAGATATGCAGCTAACTGCTCCCTACCAGCCCTTAGACAAGCCTGTTTTCTCTTCTGTATGATGGACTTGACAATCCCTCCTCTGCCTACCTCACAGGCTCAGAGTGTGAATGGAATGATAAAATGAAATGAGCCCATCTCTTCTACTATGTTTCCCAACCTGCCTTAATTCTACTGTTTCCTCTTTATTAATTACCGCCTATCTACCTAATATATAGCTTGCTTTGTATATACTTGCTTGCATCTGATCACTCTTATTAGTTTTTAAGGTCTATGAGGGGAGGGGCTGGTTTTTTTTTTTTTACCCTTTTTGTACTCCCAGCACTTAGTACAGTACCTGACACACCACAGACATTTGATAAATGTTTATTGATGGTCTAATGTGAAAACTATAATGCAATATGCAAATGTAAGGCATTGTTAATGATATGAGATTCCAGTGTTTTGAATTATGTCATGTTATATACTTAAATGTAACTTACTGATGATACAACTGTCATCAAAATCCTGCACATTCTTATCCCACAATCACTTGTAAGTAGTCTGCTTTAAATGGTTAGAACTAAATGTTGAAGAATTTCATTCTAAGGTTTAACAAAACTGAAAGCAAACCACAAATTCCTATTTAAACTTCATACCAAAAAAGCAAAATGTAAAACTTCACAAGACTTTCATCTACTTCTCTGATTAAGTTTCTAAGATCACAATCGGAAAATACTTTAAAAAGCAAAGAAAATAAAACAAACAATATTTATAGTCCAAAGCAAATAAAATAAGTATCTTTTGGATTCAAAGTCTCCATTATATTTCTTACATCATCAAATCTTTTTTCCCCCTGTATCATTTATTAAAACACTAAAGGTTCATTATCAATCCTTTTAGTACTACAGTTTAACCCCACAATTGCTGTGGCTCATTACTCTTAGTTATGCACATCTACTTCTTTTCTTTCTTCTTTTCTCTCTCTCTCTAAACAGACATATATATGCATACATACATACATACACATACACATACACACACACACACACACATATAATTGCAAGTTTTGTGAGAACAAAGATTTGTCCATTTATATATTTATTTTCTAACCCCTAAGTATTCAGCACAATTTCAGTCAAATAATAAAAGCTTATTTGATTGCTGACTATAAACACTACTTTACCACTTCTTAACTAATGTTGACTGACTATAGGATATGGAAAGAGAAACACTTCCACATCTTTAAATCAAACCCAGGCCACAAATCTCAAGTAACTCACAATCCAGAAAATTTGATTCCCAAGATGCTCTTTATCTTTTCTGGATAGGCACCAACCATTAAGTAAAGTACACAAGGAAAGTAATAAGCTTTTGTTGGGGGGGGGGGGGGGGGAGGAAGAAAGGCCAATTGAAATAAGAGAATGAAGATTTTTAAAATATTAGTCTGGAAGTGCCATAACACAGCCTTTAACAAACAATAATTTAGATCCACAGTCCTGCACAGAAGTTCATGGCTGTTCAACAATCCTCAGTTAGCTTTATTCTATTCTTGAAGCACTGATCAATCAGCTCATTATGTGATACTAGTCACACAGTGAGCTGGATGAAAGAAGATCATCACAACCTATCATTACAACTGGGAAAACAACTTAAACAGCATTATTTCCCATCTGGGTGTTCTTCTGGATGCCATCTTTTGTCTTCAGAAATTATTCTTCCTACAAGATCACTCTGATACATCTCCTCCTTAATACATGTTCATTGACTGATTGGCTGACTGAAACAGCAAGACCATATAATTGTTGTGTATTTGGAGAAGGTGAATAAGTAAAAGGAAAAAACCTGAAAGGAAAGATTTGAATTGAAAGGAAGAATCTGATTATCATCAAAGTCAACAGCAGTTAATAAATAGACTCTTGAATAACATAAAAAAAAACCACCTAACACTTCATCTCTATTGATAAAGATTTAATAAGAAAAGCTATTCCCAGTTTAAAACTCAAACCACTAAAAGAAACCTGAAAAAGTCATTTAGCCTAGTCCTATGATTATCAGAATTACAATTAAGCTACCAAAAAAGTAAATAAAATAACATATATGGACAATTTTTAAGAAGCTCAAAATAAAATTCCACAAACTAGTGTGGTAACACAGCTATTTAATAGGACTTTACTAATAAAGAGCAAGAATTTGGCTAGAAAGAAAATCCAGGCAGAGAAAAATCACTCATAGTTACCACCTCAAAAACAAAATGCCCTGTATCCAATGTTAGCTCTGCTCTAAAATCCAAGATCTGGATCAAGCAAAAAAAAAAAAAAAAAAAAAAAGGAGCCAGATTTCCAATATACTACAAAAAAAAAAAAAACAAAAAAAACAACAACAACAACAACAAAAACCATAAAAACCAAAAAGAAGAGACTGAGTCAATGCTTTTCTGGCCTTGCTATTAGAAAGGAGCCAAAAGGATCTCTACTTTGAACACTTATTTTTCCTGTATCCTGGCTCTACGGAAAAATGCCAAAGTGAGGCAAAATTGACTGGAGTTACAATTATTTGGTTACAAGATGGAAACATGGTATAGGGGAAAGAATACCAACATGGCTAATAAAAGAATTTGTTTTGCCTGATGAGACATGTTTGCAATGGTTTCAACTTTCTTGCTTTCTCAGTCTGGGAAGGAGGAGGTAAGAGAAAATTTCAAACTTTAAAAAAAAAAAAAAAAAAAAAATTGAATTAAAAAAAATAAAGGATACCTGAGGACCTGAGTTTGCACCTCTCCTTTGATACTTAACTATGTGACCTGGGGCAAGTCATTTAACCCTTAGTGTCTCAAATCTTACATGCAAAATAGGGATACTATTTGAACTAGTTAACAGAATTAATGTAAAGAAAAGAAACAAGTTATAAACCTTAAAGGATCATATAAATTAAGTTAATATGATTGTGATGATCAGGAATGGGCACCACTTTTGTTTATAGTAGCAGTGGAGAAGAAACAGATAAATATTTTCATTTCAACATGCAAGTTAACTCTCTCCTATTTAAGTAAACATAATTATGATGATCTTCAAGTTTATAATGACTTTAGCCTCACTGGAAGAAAAAGAAGAGAATAAATATGTAGAAATTGTGTGCCAAAACTGGGCACAGGTGCTTTACAAATATTGTCTCATCAGATCCTTATAACCCTGGGAGAGAAACTGATATTACCCCTATTTTATACTTTAGGAAATTGAGGCAAAGGTAGTGACTTGCCCAGGATCACACAGAGAGTTAGTGCCTGTAGCTAAATTTAAACCCAAGTCTTCTTACCTCCAAGCTCAGTACTGAAGTTCTCTGCGGCTATTTGCTCATCTCCCTTCCATGGCTAGGGTCAACTCAATTTCAGAATAATTAAGATTAATTTCATACCACAGCATTGTGTAAAATGAAAAGAGCCCTGAGTTCCAATACTAGCCCTGAAGTCACTAGCTGTGACATTGAGCAAATCCCTTAAACTTCTCTTGGCCCAAATTTCCTACCTGCATGAGTATCATTTTACAAGTGATGATCAAAGAATATAACCATTTTGGAAGGAAAGAAGAAGGAAGGAAGGAAGGAAGGAAGGAAGGAAGGAAGGAAGGAAGGAAGGAAGGAAGGAAGGAAGGAAGGAAGGAAGGAAGGAAGGAAGGAAGGAAGGAAGGAAGGAAGGAAGGAAGGAAGGAAGGAAGGAAGGAAGGAAGGAAGGAAGGAAGGAAGGAAGGAAGGAAGGAAGGGAGGGAGGGAGGGAGGGAGGGAGGGAGGGAGGGAGGGAGGGAGGGAGGGAGGGAGGGAGGGAAGGGAGGGAGGGAGGGAGGGAGGGAGGGAGGGAGGGAGGGAGGGAGGGAGGAAGGAAGGAAGGAAGGAAGGAAGGAAGGAAGGAAGGAAGGAAGGAAGGAAGGAAGGAAGGAAGGAAGGAAGGAAGGAAGGAAGGAAGGAAGGAAGGAAGGAAGGGAGGGAGGGAAGAAATGCTAATTAACAATTTTGTAAAAATGAGCCAAATCCCTAGGGGGAAAAAAAAATCCAATTAATCAAATTTTGTTTCTCTCCATGCTCATCAGACTGACAATGATGAAAGATGGAAACACAAGGCTAGAGTCCTACATACCCAACAAATTTTAACCTGGGTCAATGAACTTTGGGAAATAGTTTGCTAGCTATATTTTGCTGCAATTGATTTCTTTTGTAATCTTAGGTATTTTGTGTTACACTTTAAAAACACTTTTCTGAGAAGAGGTTTAGAAGGTTCACCAGCATACCAAAGAAGTCCATAATGCAAAAAAGATTAAGAATTCCTGGTCTATAGAAAGACTAATATTTATAATATACAAATGATATACTGTTGGTGGAGCTGTTAGTGCAACCCTCTGGAAAAATAATTTAGAATTATGCAAGAAAAGTGAATAATCTGTTAGTATTGTTTGATCCAGTAAGTCTGCTACTGATGTATATATTTATATGTATCCATATATTTTGGAATATTTCTAGCAGCACTCTAGAAGCAAAAAATGAAAATAAAAGGGAGTGTTCATCAGCAGCACAATTGCCAGGCAAGCTAATATATGAATGCAATGGAATACTACTCTACCATCATAAGTGACAAATAGCTAAGATTTATATAGGAAGACCTAAATGAATTGTGACCCAGTCCTGAAGAAGGAAAAACCAGAAGACACTCTGTCCAACTTAACTACAAACTAATTACCCAGTGATGAGGAATGAAGAAAAATCTTCAATAAGAAGTCGCTGGATTGTATTCCCAGGAAAAAAAAAAAAAAAAAGATGAAGAAAAGTTCAGATTAAAGAAAAGACCCTAGTATACCAGAAAAAAAAAAAGTTCCTATATATTATAAAACAAAGTGTTCTCCAGAATACATTGCTATAACTCACCTATCTTTCTGTATCCACTCATGTGTGGCCCCTTCCACCAATGATGAGCTTTTCCTAGTCTCTATTTGGGGAAAGCTCCTAAGCCAGTCACTCCCAATTCACCAAACAATCAATAAGCCCCAACACCAAGGGTACTTACTTTTCCACCACAACCAATTTTCAATTATTAATTTATGTGTTTGTTTTCCCCAAGAGAATATAAATTCCTTGAGAGCAAGAACTGTCTTTCTTTAGTGTCAGGCCAACTGTAAGTACTTAATAATTGTTTGTTGACTAAAATATAATATGCAAAAAGACTAAAATAATGTAAGTAAAAACAGTTTTAAAAGGTAGCTGACTAACCTAATAAAAAATCTTAGAGGTGGAGGCCAGATGATGAAATTTATTTCTCTACTCTAGACAGAAAGGCAGAGGGCTAAGATTGCTGTATATACTAACAGACAGCTCTTGTGTTGATCAATTTGGCTGAACTGTTTTTAATTTTAATGAAGAAGTCAATGAGAAATGGAGTTTTCAAGGAATGACTATAGTATATCAAAAGGCATTAAAAAAATAAATAGAAAGGGTTTGTGTAAATGATGATTTTAGAGATCAATAATCTGTGGGCTGTGGGCTAAATTAGAATAAGTCTAATATGCCAATCATTGATAAGGAAACTAGAGCCATTTGAAGATAGGCATGACTGAAGTCCTGACTATTCCAACCTAAACTAAAAACATAGAACCATTAAAAACAATCTTAATGTAAGTGAATTCAAAAATCAATGAAGCTGCATTTAGCAAGTGTTTGATCTGAATTAATACTGTGCTTGGTGCTGGTGATAGAGAGAGAGAGGAAGGGAGGAAAGAAAGAAGAAGGAAGGAAAGAAAGAAGAAGGAATGAAGGAGGAAGGGAAGGAAGGAGAGAGGAAGGAAGGAAGAAAGGAAACACTCCTCAAGGAGCTTATACTCTAATGGATTCTAATATTTGTAATTGTAACTATATGAAGAATATGCACAAAATAAATAGTCATAAAGGTAGGGCACTAGCAATTGGAGGAGCAGTGAACTTGAGCACAGTTTGGAAAGAAGGAGGAATTCTATGAGATGGAGGTGAGAAGAGATTGAATTCCAGGAAAGGGGGCTTGCTCATGCAAAGATAGCAGATGGAATGTTGTTGTATATGAGGCCAGTAAGAAGGTCAGTATATTTAACATGTATGGGACTACCTGCCATTTAGGGGAGGAGATGAAAGGAAGAAGGGGAAAAGTTGGAACAGAAGTTTTTGCAAGGGTCAATGTTGAAAAATTACTCATGCATATGTTTTGCATATAAAAAGCTATAATTTTTAAAAAAAAATTTATAGGCTGTAGTTAGGTTCTTAAAAGGGTTCAAAAGTTTGTATTTGATCCCAGAAGAAATAGGGAGTTATTGGGAACTGAGTCATATGACTGGATTGGACCTCCTGACAGTTCTAGAGATGGAATTGGGTTATTGCAAATAGCCAACTGCTCCCCTCAGATTCAGCCCTTCTAGAAATAAGAAAGCATTCTGTTCTGTAACTCAGTCTTCCATTCAGCTGAATTTACTATCTATTTTCCCAGGATAATCACTTGTCCAGTCACTGCAGACTAATAATTTTGTAAATATGGTCTCCAAGGGACTGTATCCCAATACTCCAAAACCCACATCTCTTAAGAGTCACAATGTGGAGACTTTCCCTATAGGATGCTATCTTTTAGTTTTGCCAAAAAAATATTCTCCACGTTTACCAACCCATGAATAATTACCAACCTAATCTCGCCAGGAAATATATAAATAATTTAACTAATAATAACTATTTTACATGTACCCAGTATGAAGTATCTACTTAACTTAAGCAAGTAAGTGGTTATTTGAAATTATATTTTTTGAAAGACCTTTATAGTTACAAAGATAAAAGACAATTCACACCATCTTAAATAAAGCATCAAGTTTCTGTGCTTTGGTAACAATATGTTTAACCTTTGAGGTGTTTTCTATTCCCACCCATTTCAAGTTACATTAATAGTTTTCCTAGTGCTTGTTATCTTGGACTCAGATACTTTGTGGCTTTACTAATAAAGATTGCCAAGAAGAGTAAATCAGAAGTACTAAGACAACACCTACAAAAAACTACTACCATGTGGAATGAAAAAACTTGCTGTGACCTTGTAGGACAAAAAGAAAACACATAGAAGGAAACTCAAAGTAGAGAAATTCTTTAAGGTGGCTTCCTTCTAAAAAAACAAGATGAGAGGTTACAGATGCTGCTACATTTGGCTAGACCTCTAAAACAAAAACAAAAAAAAAAAAAAAAAGGGGAGCATTATCTAGATAATTAAGGTCAAATCTGCTGTATAACCAATGAATAAAGTGCTTTTTAAAACTGATTTATCCAGATAATTATCACCATTATCCACTTTATCAGAAAAGGATCAGTCTGAAAAGCAGGTTGTTCAATTTCTGGCTGCCCTTGACCTGCATTTTGAAAATAATCTTCTGTTTACCTTGAGAGTGATTCAGACCATGGAGAGACATAATGTTACTTTGCCGGAAACTGACTTACAAATGAGTGCCTGTGCCAATAAAGGCCCCTTGTCTAAATGTTAACAAAGAGAAAGCCTCCTCAATAGGAGGCTGTTTTGACCTCAAAGCCTTTAACCCGCCCTATGTTATTAGCTGAGCTCTTTCCAGTATAAATTGGTACTAGGACTTACTTAGTTGAGCTCACTATTGACCTGATTTGATGATACAAGAAATTCCAATTTTGGGATTAGCAGATGTAAAGAAAACAAAATTTCACACCTTTAATCCCAATATAGTCATGCTTCGGGGGATACTAAATGTCAAGCTATTTGTCAGTTATGACAGGGATTACACTTTAGAAGAACTAAGGAAAACAATCATAGGGCATTTATAAGGCAAAAAGAACCTTCTTTGGAAGGATAGCAATCAATGCGTAGGATGGCTATTCCTAGTGCGTTATGATAAAATCAAGTAGTCACTTTACAAAAAACAAAATTATTACACTGAGAAAACTTTCTGGGATGCTATGATTGAATCAATTATGTGTTGAAAAGGAAATGGGAAAGGTTTCTCTTTCCACCAAGAAATATCTGGATGACTTTTCTAGATGTCTCCTTCCCATTCAAAATAGGTCTACAAAACAAGAAACTTCCTGGACACCAAGTATCTCCCAAGGATTCCAAAGAGAAGTGAAACGGATGCATGTATGTTGGTCTCAGTCTGTCTCAATGTTCACATTCTCAGCGGTACAGGGGCACTGGTATAGAGGTACAAGTCCTCCCATATGGAGATTAACGGAAGTAAATAGGAATGAATGTATACTCCTCTAACCACTCTACAGCACCTATATACTGTTATATACAGTAACTTAAGCTGCTGGATGGTATTATTTAGGGGATTGTAATTCCCTAAATACTTGTTGAATCACGGCTAAGTAGACATTTATGATAACCACATTTACTTTGCCCAGATTGTGGACTTTGGTGGAAGGAACAGAAATGAGACAGATATAATGAATGAGCTATCAGCTCACCAAATTGACAAAGTAATATTTGAAAAATGAAATCCTTAACGTTATAAAGAAGCATAAACAGGAGTAAGAAAAGGTGTTGTTACCAAACTCCACATAAATAGAACTAGACACAGACTACAGGACGTGGGCAGAGGGAGGCCTTCTACAGTATTGTGAGAAGCAGAGAGGTCATTTTATATGTGACAGAGGACATAAGGGAAAGGAAGGTCTCCCATGATGGACAGCACCCAAGTCACACACTGCTTGTGCTTCGGAGGAAACAAAGCACTGGCGACAATGAATTAAGGGATTAAAAAAAAAGAGGGTTCTATGCAAGATAAAGTTGGATAACGAGTCTATGGGGACTTATGGATCCCGGCAGTGTAGAGGGAGCTACTAATCTGGGGACGCTGTGGCTGAGAACCGTCACGAGTCAGCAAAGCAAAAGTGGCTTCGCAGAGCTGCTGGCAGGTGAGCTGTCCTGAGGGGCTTGCTCTGAAATGATCTCAGCTATTCTATAGGGGGCAGCACAGACAGGGAGCCTTTCTATGAGGGGCACCAGACGAGTGACATTGACTAGACACCTATGTAGTGCTGCTCCTGGGAACGGTAACCCGGCAGAAGTGAAACTGAATCACCGAAAGGGTGGCGCCGCGGGCACACACACTGGCGCCTCCGACAGCTGGGGGGGAGAGGGGGTGTCGAGGGGCGCGGGCCAGTACACAATGTTGACACACCTGGGCAGTGAATGACACTGGTCCCGAGGGTGCTGCATGAGGAGCTGGGGCGGTCTTTGGTTGGCAAGAGGTGGCCGCTCAAAGGGAACACACAGATCAGCCCCGTGGCGGCCCAGGTCCCTGTCCCGCTGGACTGGGGCGCTCGCCCCTAAGGGGGAGGCCGGCGGGAGCTCGCAGGTGCCCGGGGTTACCTGGTGCAGGGCTGTCAGCCCGTCGACGTTGACCGTGTTGATGTCGGCTCCCCGGGCGAGCAGCCGCTTCACTTCGTCCGTGTCCCCGCTGGAGCAGGCTGCCAAGAAGACGGCCCCGTCCTCAAAGCGGACCCGAGGCCCCCCGCGGCGGGACGAAGGCAGCTGCCGTCCGGAGCCCCGCCGCTCCGCCGACTCCTGCTCAGTCAGCGAGCCCCGCCAGCGCCGAAGCTGTTCGGCCCGCCGCACCCGCGCTGACTCGGCCCGCTTCCCACCCAGGTGTTCCAGCTCTGCCATGGCCCCGGTCCCGGCTGCCGCCGCTGCTGCTAGCCTGGTCGCCGCCGCCGCCCTCCCAGCGATTCAACCGGGAGCAGAAGGCGGAGACCCCCGCGCAGCCATCTTTACTCCTCCCGCCGCCAGCGCCGCCCGCTCTACTCCCCCCAGCTTCAACACGCAGGCGCTGCCCGGACCGAGGAACATCATGGAATATGTAGTATCCAGAGCTAATCTACGAAGCCCTGGCTGCTCCACTGAGAACTACAAATCCCTGCATGCATCGCAAAAGAGGCGGTAACCAGTTGGCTTTTTTCTTCGCCGCGGTACCCAACGGGGTCACCTTTGCCCCGAAGTGTTCCAAATACTCCAACCATCTCTGGGACAGAACCGGGGGAGGCGGGGAGGCGGGGAGGGGGGAGGCGGGAAGGTGTCAGCCTTTTCCTCGTGGTGTTGTGGGAGTTGTAGTTCACTGTGAGCGTTATTTTACTACCGATCCTATTACTTTTATGTTCTCTCTTGGAAGTGGGAAAGAAGCAATCTTCTGCTCCTTTTTATCCAAAATAGGAAAGTAAAGCATAGATTACGCGAAAAAATAGAGGTTTCCTGAATAACGTTTTAATATTGTGGACAATATAGTAAGGAGGGGGCGGGGCAAAGAGGGATCCGACCTGTAATTACATAGACATAGGCCTCCCCCCTACCAAATCAGCTCAGCCCCATCTCTGCAATCTTGCAGTTTCGCGAGTCCTCGAGAGGCTGGGTGACTTCTACCCAGATTCGCATAACCAGTGTGTGTCAGAGACAGAATCTGAATCCACGTCTTCCCGACTTCATTCATTCATTCATCACAACACATAAATGTCTATTTTTAATCCAACGGTATATATTCTAAACAAACAAACAAACCCTCTGGAAGTGAGACAGCAAAGGACACAAGATCCTCTAGGATATTTTGGAAGTCTGTGGGTTTTACGCAGCAAAATAAACACTGAATCAACAAGAAGGCTAGTTTCAGGTGCATATTGCGTTGGCTACAAAGTATATCATGCCAACTTGAAAGTCTATGTATATTTCAATTATTTAAAACAGTGCTCCCCCCGAGGTCCTAGTTCCTTTATTAAATAATTAAATGCTTTTCATAGAGGTGGAGATCATTAGAGCAATGGACAGGTAATAAAGAAGACCCACATTTCTTGACTTTCCTAGTCTCTGACGTGACCTTTCACAAATAGCTTATGATTTAGTTATCATTAATATAAATGACCTAATTCAGTCTCTCTCTGAATTAAATGGAGACCTCACTTGAAAAGCAATAATATGAATGCAATGTGATAATTTTATCTAATAATGTGCCTATCTACAAAGTGCATTTTATAGATATTTTTGTTACTTCACAAATACTAATTAACCTTGATAGCATCTTGGTCAAGTATCAGTAAAAATACACATAATCATCAGTCTGAGGAGCAAAAATTATTATAGATGCATTTTACATAGCCTTGTATCTCTCTGTTGTATGTATTGCTTTGTTTGTCATGTCACTTAATTATTATGATTTAAATTATTTATATCACTTACCTTTTAACCTTGTTAACATAGCACCTCCTATCATTCCACCCCAGCATCCTACTAGTTTTTAAATTGTCACAGAAACATAAGTTCTCAGAATTGTAGGGAAACTCTAAGGCCTTCAAGTCCATCCCATTCTTAAACAGAAATCCCATCCACAACCTACCCTAAAAGTTGTTATTTTGCCTTTACTTATAGACTTCTGTGGAGAAAGACCCACACTACTTGAATATCCAGCACATTCTACTTTTTTTTTTTATCTTTGATTCATAGGAATATTCTTTTCAGAAGAATCTAAATAGAATCTCCATCTTTAAAGAATAATAATTTGTGAAAAGAAGAAAATATCATTGAAGCAATCTTAAGTGAATGGAAAGAAGTTCAGAGAGAGGTACAGACAAGAACAGCTTTGAAACCATATTAAATTTATTGTCCTACTTTGTAAAAATATGAGGTACACATAAGAGAGATTTGTGATTTCATTTATAAACTTTTTCTGTTCTTTATTTATGGAAATGTTTCTTAAGTTCAAAAAGTAAAAAAAAAAATAGTATTTTAAGGATGTATACCAATATATGCCAAGTAGATCAAGATTCCAATATTCATAGTTATACTTTTGCAACATCAAATCAAGGGAAATAAATTGGGTGTTCATCAACTGGGAAATAGCTGAACAAAATGTGGTATAAGAATGCAATGAAATATTATATAATAAGAAATTTTACATGTGAGGAATTTAAAGACACATAAGACAATTTTTATGAACTGATACAAAATGAAGTAAGAAATACCAGAAAAACAAAATACATAACTACAACAATGTAATCAAAATGATCTTTAACAGAAAACATCTTGAATAAATCACACTAGCTATATGACAATGGACACATAATTTCTCTGTGCCTCTGTTTTCTCATCTGTAAAAAAAAAAAAAAAATTAAAATGGGGAAGCTAAATTCAATGAACCTTGTAGCTCTAAACAGAGACAATCCCCTATCCACTGCACTATGCTTTCTCAAAATATTGCAGATTCACAAGCCCATTATTACATGTCTGTAAATGTACAGAAATAGCCAATTTGTTTCTTTCTAATTATTTCTTCCCTACAAATTATTCCCAAATGAAAGCCACAAAGCAAAATGAGCAAAGTCTTGTCCAATACTATCATTTTAACATAATTTTACAAATTGTCAAATTTTCCAGCTCTTAAAGTCTTTTTGATACTGACATTATATTTATATATATACATATATGTATATATATATATATACATATATATATATACATATATATATATACATATACATATGTGTGTGTATATATATATATGTAGGTGTTACTAACTGGTTATATGAACTAATAAAATTCAAAAAATATATATAATGGAATTAGAAAAACTTATAAAGAAATATGCTAATTTTGTGGATTTTAAATTATATGAACCATTCTTCCAATAGTCAACTAATCAAAGAATATAAATGGTTAGTTACAAAGGAAGAAAATCAAACTATCAATAGGTATATGGCTATACCAATCAACTTACCAGAGGATACTTTACAAAACTTGATAAAATAATATAAAATTCATTTCCAAAAAATAAAAACTCTAGAATATTAGAGGAAATTTTGAAAAGAATTAAGGATAAAAGAGGAATAATAGCAGTCATTAAGATTGATTAAAGACTAGAGAGAACAATCAATGGAACACAAATAAGAGAGATTGAGAAACAATGTGATTCAATAATCCAATACTTGATAAAGTAAAAAACATAAATTTTCTAGAAAAAAATTTTTTCTGATAAAAACTTCTGGGAAAACTAGAAAGCATCCTGGCAGAAATTAGGCTTAGAACAACACCTTACACCACATTCCATAATATATCTAAATGGATACTTGACCTTATATATTAAAAATCATACAATAAAAAATTAGAAAAAAAAACAGATTATATACTTCTCACAGCTATGAGCAGAAGATGTATCCTTATTTGGTTAAACAAGTGATGGAAGCAACTACAAAAGTTAAGATGGATAATAGATTACTTGAAACTGATAAACCTCTGCACAGACAACATCAATCCATCTAGGATAAGAAGGGAAGTGATTGAATGGAAAAAAGTATCTTCCATCGAATTTCTCTAATAATGTTTTGGCATCCAAGAGATATAAGCGATTAGTATGATGAGTGAGTGAGTTATGAACAAACAGTTCAAAAAATGCAAAATAATCACAACCACATTTTTAAAAGCTCCAAATCACTAATAACTAAGAAAAATTCAAATCAAACAACAATAATGTTTCCTCATATACACTACAGATTGGCAAAAATTATCAATAGTCAAAATTGCAGAAGTTACTAAAAGATAAGCAATCTACATTGTTGTTGGAGCTGTGAAATGGTGCAGCCATTTTGGAATTTTGGAAAATATTTTGGAATTATCCAAATAAAGGTGACTAAATGTCTGTATCCTTTTAACTAAAGACTCCATTACTAAGCTTATAATTCAAGGAAGTCTTGAAAAAGAAAAAAGAAAAAGGTCCCCATATACTCCAAAATGTTTATAACAGTACCTTTCATGATAGTGAAGAATTGGAAACAAAGTAGATGCCTATTATTTGGGGAATAGCTAAGCAAATTGTGATACATGAATGTAATGGAAAATTACTATGTGTAAGAAATGATGTTTGTGATGAATATTAAGAGGTATGGAAAGATTTGTATGAACTAATGCAGGGTAAAGTAAGCAGAGCCAAGAAAACAATATACACAATAACTACATTGATATAAATTGAAAGAACAACACTCCAAAAAATCAAAAGTAAATGTAACAAAATTATAAGGATTAAGTGGCAGTCAAAAAGATATGAGAAAGTCCCAATCCAATTCTTCATAGAAATAGGAGATCCACAGGTATCACAAATGTTTTTAGACTTTTTCAATAAATCAGTTGTGATGAATTTTTTTGTCCTATCTAGAAAAAAAAAAAATATGTGTCTGGTCCCTGAGATTGGTAGAAGATGAATCAATAAATGTAATTTCTGTTAGATTACTTTCCAGCTTTTCCAGAAGATTTTGTCAAATAGTGAGCCTCTGACTTAGTAGTAGGGATCTCTAGGTTTATGTCTTTTTATTGAGCACCTACTCAGTTCCAATGATCAACTTTTCTGCTCTTCAATGAATACTAAACTGCTTTAACAATAACTTGTTTGCTCCATAGTTTGAGATATAATGCTACTTATCTTCCTTCCACTTTGAAAAAATAAATGGTCAAAATACCTAAACCAGCAGTTTTCAAAGGAAGAAATCCAAGCTATCATAACTATATTCAAAATTGCTCCAAAGCACTGATAGAGAAATGCAAATTAAAGCTACTATAAGGGTCAAATTCACCCCCATCAGCTCAGCAAGATGGTAGGAATGGAAAATGCAAAAAGTTGGTAGGATTACCAAAAAACAGAAACACTTGAGCACTATTAGTGGAGCTATGAAGTGGCAAAATTATTCTGGAACACAATTTGGAATTTTGCCCTAAAAATGTGCATACCTTTTGACTGTAACACTCCTAGGCTTATGCCCCAAGACTGAAGAAAGATGAATGACTTACAAGTACAAAAATATAAGGATAAAACTAGAGTACAATTTGTACTAAGAATACATTATGTAACTGGATTTGGTGCACATACATTTTTGTAGTATGTGTGTGTGTGTGTGATTGTATGTGTGTAGACAAAAATATAAAGTAGATAGAAGGAAACCTCAAAAAGGAATCTTAAAGCATTAGCAGCTGAGTAATCATGAAAGGTCTCCTGGAAGAGGTAGCATTTGAACTAAGTGTTAAAGAAAGGTAGGGATGCTAACAGGTAGAGTTGAGGAGGGAAATTGTAATGACAAAATTGTTTACATGAAGGAAAATACTTTGTTAAAATACTGGAAAGACAGGAAAGGGTCATTTTACAAAGAGCTTTAAATGTCAAAGAAAGAAGTTTCTATTTGATCCTATTGATCTTGGGAGCCAGAGTTTATTGAGTAGTGAGTGACATGTTTTAGGAAAATCACTTTGACAGCTGAGTGGAGGATTAACTTTGGAGTAATGAGAGACTTAAGGTAGAGAGAACATTTAGAAAACTTGCAAAAATCAAATTTAGATAACTTTTTAAAAAGAAATTCATTCAAGGAGAAGAGAGATATAGGATGGAAAATGGTATACATGACTGGAACAAGTGGAGTTTTAAAGATGAGGACTTTTAGGCAGCAAGGAAGGAACAGTAGATGGAGAATGAAGACTGGAGAGTAAGAATGATGGTGTAATTAAATTATTAGAGAATAAGGAATGGAATCAAGAGTATAGGTAGAGGAATTGACCTTGACAAGAAGAACATTCATTAGAGACTAGAGGGAAACAAGAGATAGGAGGGAGATAATGCCAGAAAAAGGTGAAAAGAATAGGACAAAAGTAGGAGGGTTGGTTTTGTTTGTTTCTTTGTTTGTTTGTTTGAGTTCAGACTTGTATTCAGGTTCTTTTTAAAAATCCAAGAAATATATTATAGTAGTGGTAGGTACTTGCAAGTGAAAAAGAAGAAATAATTGACATTTGGATAATTTTTTAAGATTTGCAAAATTGTTTAAATTTGTTAGCTCATTTGATCCTCAAAATAATTCTCTGAGGTAAGTGTTAATTATTACTATTCTCATTTGACAGATTAGTTTTAAGAAGGAAAAAATAATAAGATTAAATGATTTGGTTAGGGTCAGCATTTAAGACTAAATCCTTCTTAAACCAAGTCTAGATTTTTACCTGTCATAGAGAAGTAAAAGTTCTTGATGAACAGCCTTAGT
Organism: Sminthopsis crassicaudata; assembly: GCF_048593235.1. NCBI lineage: Eukaryota > Metazoa > Chordata > Mammalia > Dasyuromorphia > Dasyuridae > Sminthopsis > Sminthopsis crassicaudata. The sequence goes on along the minus strand of NC_133620.1, from coordinate 97,714,836 downwards.
TTTTTCAGTGAATATATATATATATATATATATATATATATAGCTATAGTAGATGAGGTTTGAGGAAAAAAGAGGTTGTTTCATTTATTCATTATATCATGTTCATATTTTTCCTATTCATACCATATATATTCACATGGCAAGTTGCTTGCATATTACTTCAATTAATAGATATCCACTTTACTTCCAGATTCTTACTACCACCAAAAAATGCTATGAATATTTTGGTATAAATGCAGCTTTTATACATATATATATATTCAGTAGTAGACTAAATAGGTCAAATTTCCTTGGATTTTGATTCAATTAATATTAAATATATACAAAGTGAAATATTTATTAGGCTCTCTTAAAAACACAAAATCTAAATCTAAGAAAGAAAAGGAACATCAGAAACCACCTAGCTCAACCTCCTAACTTGATGCATGCATGAATGAAAAAACATGTATTAAGTGCTCACTATGTTCTAATTACTGAGGATAAAAATTGGATAAACAAATGGGTCCATTCCTATTACTCAAAAAGCTCACACTATAACTGGGAGAAACAACATATATAAAAGAATTCAGCTGTATGGCAGTTGGAAAGGACAAGAAGTCCTAAGGAAAGAGTAGGACAATAGGTTAAATAGCAAGACCCAGTGGTCCTTAGGATACACTAGTAAGATTGTAAATAGTGCCTAGCAGTGTAGTGTGCATAGTGGTTGTAAGACTGGTTCCTCCATCCTCCTGGATTATTTACAGGTGATGACTCCCAGTTCATTTCAAATGATATGAATAGTAATTTTGCTTTTCCTGCTCTCCTCAAGGGACAGGGTCTGGAACTAGGAAAATAGGGTGGAAAGAAAAGAGGATAAATGGAAGGATAAAAGCAGGTGTATGCTGGCAAAAACAAAAAAAGTGCATGAAACACTTTTAGGTTTAAACTGCATTATCAATATTTTCTCCATCATTTTCTCAAATCTAGACAATAAACCAAATAATACAGCAAAGTCTTATTTGTAGCTTTCTCTGATTTCTGGGTTGTAGAGGCTCACGCTGAAAATTCAATAAAATTCTTGAGGTTCTAGCTGGCTCCAACAAGCCACTGGATCAAGGAGAAGCAAGGAGGAAGGGAATTCTTGCTAGTTATTCTTCTTGCCTGGCAAGCCAAGATGAGATGAAGAATCCCTTCTACAATGAACATCCAGCCTTTGCTCAAGGACCTCCAATGACAGGAAATGTACCATCTCTTCTCAAAGCAGTCCTTTTTCATTTAAAATGATTAGGAAATGTGAAATTCCATCAAGATTGGATATGCCTCTCTACAAGTCCCACCAGTGCTCCTGGCTTTGTCCTTGGAAGTGAAGCAGAGAAAACCCAGTGCCTCTTCCCATGATAACCTTAAATATTTATGAAGTATGATGTGATGTCCCTCAAGCTTTAATCATGATAATTGACATGTATGTAGTTCTTTAAAACTTGCAAAGCATTTGACACACACGTCATTTTATCTTCACAACAAACTTGTGAAATAGCTATTCTAGGTTATAATTTCCCTGTTTTACAGTTAAGGAAACTGATACCCACAGAGGTTAACCATCCTGCCCATGGTTAGTTAGCTAGTAATTGTCTGAGGCTGGATTTTAACTCAAGGCTTCCTTACTCCAAGTCCAACTGGATTCTTTTGCCACCTAGATGCCCTAGATCTTTTCCACAGGAACAGTTTAGCTGCAATTCCTCCCAACTTCCATTCCATCCCTTACTAGCACAGTTTTTTCTTTAATACCGAATATTAGATTTTATATTTATTCCTACTATATTTCATTTTGTTACATGTGGATAATCATTAAAAGTTAATTTGAATGTAGACTGTACCTAGGGATTTGCTACAAAGAAGTAGTCTGGTGATATGATGAATAAAGCACTGGGCCAGCAGTCAGGAAGACCTGAATTCAAAACCAGTCTTAGACTCTTAGAAGCTGTATGAGCCTGGGCAAGACATTTTAGCCTTTGCCTCAGTTTCCCCAATTGCAAAATATCAATAATAGCATCTATTTTGCAGGGTTGTTGTGAGGATCAAATGAGATATTTGTAAAGTACTTAGCATAATACCTGGAACTATATAAATGCTTATTCTCTCTCCTTCCCCACAATATGATCTTTCAGATTCTCTTCCAACTTGACAATGATAGTATTTTAATTAGCCAAGCCCAGTAATCAGCAATAATCAGCAATAAGACCAAATTTGCAACTGCCCCAAACAGAGCAAACCTCTCTCATTTTTCACAGAATTAGAATTTTATAGCTGGAAAGAATCTTGAAATTAATTGAGTCTCACCCCCTCATTTTACAGATGAGACAACTTAAAAGTTTGAAAATCAAATAAGAAATATGGATTTATAAGAATCTGAATTTTATTCACTTCTGAACATATCATTCTAAGATGTCCATCCTTAAAACAGAGACTCCATTGGTGGACTCATTCCAAGGAAGCCACCAATAAGAATAAAGTCCCCATAAAAAAACCAAAATACTTACAGCAGCACTTTAGTGATAGCCAAGAATTAGGTACATACAAAGATTACAACAATGGAATTGGAAAGAATTACCACACACACCAAAAAAAAAAAAGTTAACAAAGTTATAAAAATCAAGCATGACTTAAGTAAAAAGATATGAGAAGACAATCCCAACCCACTCTTTTGTGGAAGTAGAAAGTCCACAGATGTTATGTTTTCATACTTTTTCAATGTATCATCAGTTGTGATTTTTTTCCCTTTTAAAAAACACTTTATAATTTGGGATGTCTCTCTGAAAAGGGAAAGGATAACTATGAGGATATAAGAAATAAATTTATTTTTAAAAAAAGCTTAACTTATTATTATATTTGATAAATTTCCCTTAACCAAACAGTCTATCTTCAGGAAAGTATCATTGTTTTCTTTATTTACACAACAGACTATAAAGTCTAACAAATTGAGAATAAAACATTCTTTGTAGTGATTTTAAATGCACTTTGGGATCTGGATCTTCAAAAGAAACCAACTATTAGTTCTGTAAATTGCAAACCTGTTTCATAAAACAAATAATGATCTCCTAATGTGTTTATTTTGAAAATTCCTAGTTGGATCTGGCAACATAAAGATTATTTTGGCAATTGTTTAAAAGTTGAATTGGAGAAGATAATAGCAAACATGCCATGGGGTTAAATAAATGAGACAAGAAACTTTAAAGTTAATGATAGCTATCATCAAGAATACTCAAAGGCTCTTATACAGAAAAGGGATTACATTTGTTTTGCTAACTCCCCAGGGAAAGATTTGGTTCCAATATGGAAAAGTTACAGAAAAGTAGTTATCAGCTTAATTAATTTTTTTTCCTTTTCAACAATAAGAAAAAAATCCAAAAACAAAAAGGCCTATTTCAGATGTTCAAGAGAAATAAGGTGGCCACTTACATGTATCTCAATATAAGGGATTCCTGTACGGATATGGATAAGACAACGCAGACATTGAGGAATCTCCTAGCTTCATAATTTTATAATTGTATAATGTACACATCAGTTACAATGGTAACAATGAGAAAGAGACAAAGAAGAAAATGAATTATTGTCATGCCATTGAAAGCAGGGAGTACATGAATATAGAACTGTCTGGACTTGGTAAATGAGGGAACGAGAAAGGTAAAAAAAATGACTAAGATTTTAAGCTGTGTTTTTAAAATTAAGCAAATATTGTCAAAAGCAACAGAAATAAGGCAGTAAGGTTTTGGAGAGACAGAGAATTAAGAGAGATAAAACAGAACCTTGAGGAATATCCAGTCAGTAACGGTCAAGAAGAGGAGGAGGAAATAGCAAAAATAATAGATGAGAAGAAAACCAAATCAAAGCAAAGACACAGAGCTCAAGGAAGGAGAACATTCAGAATGAGAAAGTAGTAAAAGTACCAAATACTGCTAAAAGATCAAGGAGAATAAGAGCTAAGAAAAGATCATGGTATTTAGCACTGACCAGGTACTGTTTGGAAACCTATTTCAGTAAAATGAGAGGGTCAGATACCATCTTGCAAAAATGAGTGAGGAGGAAATAAAATTAATTTTTTTAAAAAAGTCTTTTTTCCCCCCATAAGCTTAGTAATTCATGAATTTAAAGCTCAAATCCAAAGCTCTTAGTTACAAATGGTGAAACTCTTGAGACCCATAGAGCTTAAGGAATTTGCGCAAAGTCACACAGATGAAATGGCAGAACTGGTGTTTGAATCTAGGTTCTCTAACTCCAATCCAATGTTCTGTTCACTGCACAAAATAAAGAAATGACAATCATGGGGATGAATGGCGATGTCTTGTGATACATTTAGGCACAGTGGATTGTGACGGCAGAGAAGAAAAAACTGAAGAGGAAACCAAATAGCACAAGATTTCAAAGGTGACCACGATGAAAGAAATGATTGAGAAAGTTACCTCTGACAAGAGACAAAACTGTCCTCTGAGAATGTAGCAAAAGGATTGCTGAAGTTTGAGAGAGAACGGGAGATGAGGGAGCTTCACCTTTTCAGGTAAGCTCATCTGTTGATAAAGAGGAGCAAAGAGAGCCTAGGTAAAAATGGAGGTTTTAAGGAGACAGACTATAGGGACTGTGGAGAGCATCATGAGATCAACCAGAGGTAAATAATGGAATTATTTTATAGCTGCCAGGGTCCAATTGTGGTTAAATAATAAATTTATAATGTAGTCTATAAAGTTTCATGACTTCCCCCAGTTGAGAGTGAGAGCAGAGGAAGTGGATTATTAGGATGTCCTAGGACTAACTAAAGGAAAGAAATGATTAGTGATTGATGAAAGAGTGATAGTCCCCAGGCATGCTTTTTAAACTAGGTTTGTCAATACTTACCCATTTAATCCAGAGTGTCTAACTATCTCCCTCTGGTGGATAAGTGGGGACTTTACAGGCTATTTATTAGCATGTTTCTTCCATCTCAATCAGCCTAGTTGTCACTACAGGGAGAACTAGTCTAGAGTCACATTTTTGTTTTTAAAAAATTGTATACATTCCTTGAAGTTTCAGGAGGAAATAAGAAACTTTATAATGCAGTGGCTAGTCTAGAATTAAGATCAACTCTCTTTCTGAAACCAAAACAGTTTAATTGCAAAAAAACTAAAGACACGATATGAGTCAAGTGGAAAAATGAGAGGGGCAGGAATTGGAGGGGGAAAATAAAGAGAAAAATCATATATGAGATCAGTAGTGAATTTTTATCGATTTTCCATAAAATGGAGACATTTCAACATAAATGGCTAAATATTGACATATATTATTTGATATGTTCAACAGATAGCTTAGAGATGTGAGTTTAGAAACAGGGAGAGAGTTGGGTACTGGGTAAAAAGATCTAAGAAACATCTGTATAGAAATGATCATTGAATCTGTATGTGTGTGTGTGTGTGTGTGTGTGTGTGTGTGTGTGTGTACCCACAATCTTGTTGAGGAGTTTTAAGCCAGTTACTAGGCTTCTTCCTACCTGAAATTTCCTTCCTACCTTTTTGCCAGTGATGATTAATGGGTACTCCATCTTGGAACACCGAGTACAGTCTTAAGAAATACATGCCCCTAGGTTAGGTTCACAGGACAAGATAGTGAATAAAAATAGCAATCTAATCTTTGACAAACCCAAAGATCCCAAATTTTGGGATAAGAATTCATTATTTGACAAAAACTGCTGGGAAAACTGGAAATTAGTATGGCAGAAACTAGGCATGGACCCACATTTAACACCACATACTAAGATTAGATCAAAATGGGTCCAAGATTTAGGCATAAAGAACGAAATCATAAATAAATTGGAGGAACATGGGATGGTTTACCTCTCAGACTTGTGGAGGAGGAAGGAGTTTGTGTCCAAGGGAGAACTAGAGACCATTATTGATCACAAAATAGAACATTTTGATTACACCAAATTAAAAAGTTTCTGCACAAACAAAACTAATGCAAACAAGATTAGAAGGGAAGTAACAAATTGGGAAAAAATTTTTACAGTTAAAGGTTCTGATAAAGGCCTCATCTCCAAAATATACAGAGAATTGACTTTAATTTATAAGAAATCAAGCCATTCTCCAATTGATAAATGGTCAAAGGATATGAACAGACAATTTTCAGATGATGAAATTAAAACTATTTCCACTCATATGAAAGAGTGTTCCAAATCACTATTGATCAGAGAAATGCAAATTAAGACAACTCTGAGGTATCATTACACACCTGTCAGATTGGCTAAGATGACAGGAACAAATAACGATGAATGTTGGAGGGGCTGTGGGAAAACTGGGACACTGATGCATTGTTGGTGGAGTTGTGAAAGAATCCAACCATTCTGGAGAGCAATCTGGAATTATGCCCAAAAAGTTATCAAAATGTGCATACCCTTTGACCCAGCCATACTACTACTGGGCTTATACCCCAAGGAACTACTAGAGAAGGGAAAGGGTCCTGTATGTGCCAAAATGTTTGTGGCAGCCCTTTTCATAGTGGCTAGAAGCTGGAAGATGAATGGATGTCCATCAATTGGAGAATGGTTGGGTAAACTATGGTATACGAATGTTATGGAATATTATTGTTCTATAAGAAATGACCAACAGGAGAAATACAGAGAGGCTTGGAGAGACTTACATCAACTGATGCTGAGTGAAACGAGCAGAACCAGAAGATCATTATACACTTCAACAATGATACTGTACGAGGATGTATGCTGATGGAAGTGGATTTCTTCAACATAGAGAAGAGCTAATCCAATTCCAATTGATTAATGATGGACAGAACCAGCTACATCCAGAAAAGGAACACTGGGAAATGAGTGTAAACTGTTATTTTTACCTTCTGAATCCAATTCTTCCTGTGCAACAAAAAATTCGGTTCTACACACATATATTGTATCTAAATTATACTGTAATATATTTAACATATATAAGACTGCTTGCCATCTGGGGGAGGGGGTTGGGGGAGGAAGGGAGAAAATCTGAATAGAAGTAAGTGCAAGGGATAATGTTGTAAAAAATTACCCATGCATATGTACTGTCAAAAAATGTTATAATTATAAAATAAAATAAAAAATTAAAAAAAAAAAAAAAAAAAAAGAAATACATGCCCCTATAAGAAGATTAGGAAGGAATAATGCAATTCTGCATTAGGAAAAGATTATAGGCAGCCAATTACTACCTAAAGTCAGCAGGCAGGCAGTTAACATTGATTAAATAATGAATATATGCCAGACACTGTGTTAAGTGCTGGAAATACAAAGAAAGGAAATAGGAAACACAACATATGCCATCAAGTAGCTTATATTCTAATAAGAAAAAAATAGCACATGAAGGGAGTTGAGTAAAGGGTACACACTTGGAAGGCTTGGTGACAAAGTCCTTACAGTCAACACAGCCAGTAGGGGAATATTGCAGGCCAGGGTCCATCACCAAACTGAAAGCTCCAAAAGTGGAAGAAGGGGGGCCAGGAAAGTGGAGGGAGATTGCAGGGGAAGTAGACCTCAAGCTCTGAGAAAAGTTCCAAGGTAAGAGATTGGACTCATGGTACGCAAATCTGCAGAGTGAGAAGCACAGCTGAGAGAAAAATGAAGGGGTAGACCTGAAAAGATGTGTTGCTATCCCTGTACTGGTTAATACAGTGTTTGTTTTCTAACTTGGAAAAAGAGAAGTCTGTCTATCTGCATTTAATTTATACTCCTCCAATATTTTTCTTTCCTAGATATATCATGGGAACTGAAAGTCAATTTAATTTAATTTAATTTAAAAAATATTTATTAAATGTCTACCATGGGATAAAGCACTATAGCTCTAAGGGTATAGAAACAAAAAGTTCCTTTGTTCAAAGGACTTATATTCTACTGGAGGGATACAAAATGTTTCCAAATACGGGGAGAGAATGATAACAACTGAGAAGATCCAGAAAGACTTCATAGAGTTCATGGGACTCAAGTTGGGTCTTTAAGGAAGACAAGTATTCTGACAAACAGAGGTGAGGAAGATGGGCATTCCAAGCATGGATGATGACACATGAAACTGAAAAAAAGCAGTCAGACAAATAAATATGACAAAGAGATATGAGAAGGGTCAAGGAGGATGAAGACTGAGAAAAAGCCAGGGGATTTAACGGGTGAGAATCCTGGAGAAAGAAGTTTCAGTAGGGCCTAAAGGTAGGTTGCAAAAGACTTGGAAGAAGATGATAAAGTAGAAAGTGCAGTACATACATATTTTTCCCCAAGAAATTTGGCAGTGAAAGGGAGAATGATTTTAGAAGATCATCAAGGAAATGGTAAGATCAAGATCATATTTACTAAGAATAGAGAGTGCTTGAGCAAGTATGTAGGCAGTGAGGAAGATGTTATAAATAGGGAGAAATTGAAATGAGAGGAGGAATGATTATTGAAGCAAATTCTTGAGATGGAAAAGGAAAGGATAGATGGCAAAGGGAAAATTGATCTTAGCAAGAAAAAAGGCTACCTCTTCCTCAGAGTCAGGAAGGAGGCTGTTGATGAGTAAAGATGGAGAGGGGTTATGAGGTATGGAATAAGTATAAAAGTGGACGAATTGTAAGTATCAAAGGCATCTACTGAGACAAAGGGAAAGTAGATAGAGAGGTACAAGGGTCTTGGGGAAAGAAGAAAAAAGTTTGGAAAAGCTGCAGAAAGAAATGGAGTGGAGTCAATCAAGGAAGAAGAAAAATTTTTCTGTGTGGTAGTGACAATCCAGTTGAGATTAAATAGCATGAATCTTTAAGGATCCACGTAGTACAGTGAAGCTACATTCTCCAGAAAGTTCAGGACTTCAGGAATATGACTAAAGAAGGTAGATGATGGGGGTCAAGATTTGATTGGCAGAAGATAAAAGGAATAAAGTAATCAAGGATAGAAGGCAGTGTATTCCTGAACTGCCCAACTATAGCAAATAGAGATGAAAGCAAAATTAGAATAGAAGTGATGAACTGAGAGAACAGATCGAAGGATTAGATACAGAACAGGTTTAGACTCAGGTTGAGGTAAAGATGGGAGAATAAAAGATAGGGCTCAGAGAGGATTCTTGATATTTGTAATGAAGGGATCTGACCATCCCTCAGCTACCCCTGAAGGTGGGTAGAGTTACAAGGCAATAAGGTTGATGAACTGGTTGTTTGGAATGTTTTAGGACATAATTGGGATATTAAGGTCCTCAAGGATGAGGATAGGAGTTGGACTGGAAAGTGGTTATGGATCAAATACTGAACTCCTTAAGAAAATAGGGAAAGTGACCTGAGGCCGATAGATTTCAGCAATAAGAATTTGGACCAGATGTCACAAACACATAGAATCTCAAAGGGTGGGAATGTCCCAAAAGTCAGCCCCGTTCTTTTTTATTCAAATCAGTACTGATCCTGTCCCGAGCTGCCTCTTGCAGTATTCTCTTCCAGCAGTAGTGCTTCTAAAAGATCCAGATGAATTGTCTTAGACATCAGAAGAGACACAGAATGCTACAACTCGAAAGGACCTTAGTCTAATCTATAATTTTGGAGATAAAGAAAATATGACCTAGAAAACTTCAAAGATGAAAAGAACCTTACTGCCACTTCTACCTAATGCAAAATCCTCTCTTCAAAAAGTATATCTGCCCAATTCTCATCTAACTTTTGTTAGCACTCTTTTAGTAATTCTCCTTATTTCTGCTAGGTGACTTAGTGGATAGAGTACTGGACCTGGAGTCGGAAAAATTCATCTCCTTAGTTCAAATCTCATCTCAGACATCTATTAGCTGGGAAAAGTCATGGGGAAAGTCACTTTTTTGCCTTAGTTTTCTCAAATGTAAAATGAGCTAAAGAAAAACCCCAAATGAGACCATAAATAGTGGGTCACAACTAAAAATGGTAAGATTCTGCTTACCTGTTCCATTATATAATAGCTTGAACTGGGAAAATTTTATTCCTTATATTTAAATGAAATTCACCTCTTTGTAACTTAGTCATTCAAAAAGGAAAATTAGGAAGAGAAGAAAGGAAATAGATAATGAGTTTAAGATGTTTATAGGGCACACAGCTTGATATGTTCAATAGAGAGTTTGGAGATGTGAGATTAGAAACAGGGAGACAGTTTGGTGCTGGATAAATAGATCTAAGAAACATCTCTATAGAAATGATCATATGTATTCTGATGGAAGTGGATATCTTCGACAAAGAGAAGATCTAATTCAGTTCCAGTTGATCAATGATGGACAGAATCAGCTACACCCAGAGAAGGACCACTGGGAAATGAGTGCAAACTATTTGCATTTTTGTTTTTCTTCCCAGGTTATTTTTACCTTCGGAATTCAGTTCTTCCTGTGTAACAAGAAATTTGGTTCTGCACACATATATTGTATCTAGGATATACTATAACAGATTTAACATGTATAAGACTGCCTGGAGAAGGGGTGGAGGGAGGGAAGGGAAAAATTGGAACAGAAGTGAGTGTAAGGGATAATGTTGTAAAAAATTATCCATGCATATGTACTGTCAATAAAAATTTATAATTTTTAAAAAAAGAGAAATGATCATGGAATCTGTGGGAACTGATGAAGTCACCAAATAAAATAGTATAGAATGAGAAGAAAAGATGACCCAGGTCAGAGACTTAAGGAGGCACCCATAATGAGTAGTCTGTATGAGAATCAAGTAAAAGAAAGTAAGAAGTAATTAGGAAATTGTGCTATGGACAGAAGAACTAACAGTAGTGTCACCAAAAATCTCAATGAAGAAAATATTAAGAGAGTGACTGACAGTGTTAAAAGCTATAGAGAGCTCAAGAATAGGGATTAAGAAAAAAGCCATAAAAATTGTGGACATTGAATGTAAATCAACAATGCTATGTTTACTTCCTTTTTCTGTTTTTTTTTCCTCTCCCAAGGTTTTTCCCTTTTGTTCTGATTTTTTCTCTCCCAAAAGGATTCATAAAGCAATGTATATTAAAATAATTTTTAAAAAGCCATTTGTTTTGGAAATTAAGAGATCATTGATAATCTTGGAGCAAGCAGATTCAGCCACAAGATCATAAGCCAGGTTTTTGGGAAGTTAAAAAAGAAAAAGAGAGGAAATGAATTGGAAGCATATCAACTCTTTATTATTATCATTAGAATAAGAGTCACAAGAGAATCCCAAGAAATTCTGCTCTGCTTCTGGGTCCTGTGGGTGGTTAATGAGGAAGACTAGTGATATTCCCAGGGGCCCTGAAGCAAGGATCTATCCTTCTGATTGGTGAGACCCAGGCTGGACTTGGCATTTCCATCAAGGACCACAGCCTTGCTCACTTCTCCCAGCTCAACCCATTCTCCTCATCAACAGTCTTGACACTTCATCATTTTTCAACTTTTCTTCATGTCTTGAATTCTCCTTTCAAAATGTTAGCTTCTTGAGAGAAGAGATTATTTTTGTTTGCTTGCATTTGTACTCCCATCTCTTAGCCCAGTACCTGGAACATAATGAGCTCTTAATAAATCTTCTCTCTAGCCATCCATCTACCTATCTATCCATACATACATCCACCTATCTATCCATTGACCTATCCATCCAGGAAGCCATAAACCATCTAGTCCAACTCCTAAACAAATACGAAACCTTTTTACAAGACTCACAAGAAGTGGTCCCAGGGGAAAAAGTGGAAGGAAATAGTCTGCCCTATTTGACACAGATTTGTTAGTGTTCTTCCAAAGTAGTACACTCTACTTTTGGATAGTTCTAATCATTAGAGAATTTTCCCTATATATAAATATGCAAAGGATGTATTACTTCAACAGTGTGGGACAGGACCTCTTCGGATAGGAACTTCCTCTAACAGTCCAGATGACAGCCAACCTGTTTCTCCCTTAATCATTATTATTTAACCTTTGTTTTCAGAGAGAACCAGTGAGATCATGAGTGATGTCTTGACAAGCTTGTGAATTGAGACAGAATTGCACAATGTGGTCAACCTCACTCTCTCTTCCAGAATCAACAAAGTCCAGTGGTGAGACACAAGTCAAGAGAACTGGCCATGGCCAGGGATGGAATGGATGACCTTGGGTCTTCCATGTGCTCCAAGCACCTGCTTCAGCTGCTTTCACCAACAGGTTTGAGGCACTGGTACCCTTCAGCCTGGTTTAGCTGCTGTGCATGCTACAGCTTGTTGGAGCCACAGGTTGGAGGTGGGTAAAGGTAGATACCAAAGATGATGGCAGCACTGAAAAGGGATGGGCAAGCTCTCCCACCAGAGAGGACCCACCCAGTCCTCCCTGAACACTCCCGAAGGAGTGCCTTGTCCAAGGTCACCCAGATAATAAATACCAGAGGAGGGACAAATATGATTCTGGCTTTCTGATTCCAAGTCCAGCATTTTCTCTCTCTCTTTTCCCTACATAAAGCCTAAATCTGTCCTTCTTCAGGTTCTACTCATTGCTTCTACTTATATCTTCTGGGGCTAAGTAGAAAAAAATATCCGGTTCTTTCCTCTTTTCTCCAGAATGTACATCCTACCTTCTTCTGATCATCTTATGACATGATTGTGAGGCTCCTTACCATGGGATATTCAAAAGGCCACAAAATTACAGATACGGTCCAACATGTAGATTATAGGGCAGTTAGTTGTACACATCAGTCCTGGAGTCAGAAAGACCTGAGTTCAAATATGACTTCAGATACTTACTAATTGTGTGACCCTTGGCAAATGATTTACTTGGCAAATTTTAGTTTCCTCCACAATAAAATGGGGAAAATAATAATATCTACCTCATAGGGTTGTGAGGATCAAAAGAGTTTATTGTAAAGCATTTTGCATAGTGCTAGTGTATAGTGCTGGTACTTAAATGCTTGTTTCCTTCCTTCCTGACAGGGCAATGAACATCAGGACCATAAATGCCCTAGTCCTGGGCTCTATGCCATTGGTAATCCTGCCTAAGATCACATTAGCCTTGTTGGCAGGCATGATTTACTAACATCACCAGGTCTCTTCAAGATTGGCAGTTATCAATCAATAAATGAGTATTTAAGTTGTACACTGTCAACTGGACAGAATTGGCCTCTAACCTGTAGGTGAAGGGAGCCAAACAGAGCAAGCTAGAGACAGGAGACTCTAGATATAACAGAAGTTTGATTTAAAAGTGAGGGAAATGGCTTATAAGTAAGAACTATGTGCTAGAGTACCATTCCTAGTGAGGGGACCTGAGTCAGTGTGGGGAGTACCAATGGCAATGCAGTGAGCTGTGGTCCTGACAGTGAGGGGTATCAGCAACAATGAGACAAGTTTGAGTAACATGGGTAATTGTCTGCGCTCCTCTGAGCTCAGAGAACATCTTGTACTGGTCTCCTAATAACCTGACATTTTTCCTTTTTGGCCAAAAGGAGGAGGTCTGAAAGGGTCCTAGCCTTCTGGCTGGTAAAAGAGAGGCAGGTATAAGTCAAGATGCCACAAAAATTCAGTTTTTGTCTAGTACACAGGCTAGTACAAGGTGTTGCCCATGGATTTGTGCCTTTTACTAGGGAAGTGTCTCCAAGGTATCATTGTTTGCTTGCATGCAGAAAAGAAAGGGAGAACAAAAAGGAAGAGGAAAAATCAAATCTAGGAGAGTATATTCATCCCTTGTCCAGAATCTTAAAACAGCTCTCCTATTTGGATGTCAGCTGCTTTTGGGAAGAGACTAAAAATTCGGCAGCTGTGGAAGTAGTCAGAAGGACCTGGTATGAACCATTAGAAGACATATGGGTTGGCAATTATGAGAAAACTTGTATCAATTTTTGGATCTGACTTACTGGTTGGCATAACATAGGTCCTTGATTAAAAATCTTTAATAATTCAGTTTCTCAGCCATGCAGGGCTGAGTCCAAACAATGCAATAAAGTTTTCTCACAATTCCCACAATTGTATAATTACATTAAGTTAGGTTCAGACTATTTAGAGGTCTCACAATGGACTAGTTCTGAGAAGGAAAATGTACCTATCACCAAGGCAACCAAGAAAATTTAAATATAACAACAATCTAGTCTCCTTGTATTCTGGTGATCCATTCTCAATATCCATTTAACCAGCACATTTTGAATCTCAGATATCTCATGTAGTCATCTGGACCCTAGATGTCTTTTCTTGGACTATATACTTCTCAGATCAGCTCTAAAGGGGGTTCTGCTTCTCTGCTTTAAAATCTAGAGGTTCTTAAATAATTCTAACTTAATATCATTTAAATTTGGCTCTCCAATTTTGAAACTTCAGAGAATTTCAGTTTATAGACCATTTGTTGTTTCTATCCTTACCTAATCTTATACCTGATTTAAGAATCTTTTAAAATTTTGTGAGGATCCTTAGAATTTATGAGAACTCTTCTGCCCTTTAAAATTATCAAATAAATACTTGAAAGTAATTTCACTTTCTTTACCATCATCAATACAATCTATGTGTAAAATCCTTAATCCAATTTTGAGAATTTATTACTAAAACATGCTCAGTTTTAATTTCCATAAATTTGGAAGCCAATCATATATACATATATATGATATATGTATGTATATACATATAGTTCTTAGAGAAAACAATCTAATACTGTTGCTTTCTCAAAATTTACTTTTTCATTTATTTGGAAAACTTTCACATTATATCTTTATCTAATCCTTTTCCCTAGGAGGATATCAAAAATACAAGCTTAAATTGTTAGATGTTTATACTTGCATTCTGTCGTAGTAAATGTATAGGGTGGTTTAAAGATGTAGTTTCAACATATTAGTGATGAGTCAACTATCAGGTATTTGCTGTATGTTGAAACTATATCTTTAAACCACCCTATATATTTTCATAATAGCCAAGAATTTTCAAATGAAAATTTGTTATTAAACTTATTATTATCTATTTTATAACAAAATATACCTCATTAAATATTCAACTATTTTCAAATGTCTATTTTTATCACATACTTTAAAAGTACAATTCAATGTAACAACACCCAATTAAAATATTTTTATTTTGTCTAACAAAAAATTCTACTACAAGGTCTCTCAAATTCCATATACAAGAGAATTTAGAAAGACAATAATAATAATAACACAAATAATAAACTTCGGATGCATTTCCAAATTATTGCACATAAAAGTCATTTATCTTACTACTTTTGGCATTTTAAAACTACTTTAGTTATCAAATATGAAACAATTATATTCAATTGAAGAAATAATGATAATATAGTATTAACATATGCTAGTCACTGTGTCAAGCACTTTAAAATCATTATATCATTTTGATCTCACAACAACCCTGAGAGCTGAGTACCATTATTATTTGTTTCTTTACAAATCTGAAAACTATGAAAAACAGAGATAAGATAACTTACCTAAAACTACACAGCTAATAAATTTCTGCAAATGAAATATAATTCAACTTTCCCTATTAATTTTTCAGCACATTTTTTTTTCAACACCAGCATTTGGAAATATTATCTGGTATGAGGAGGTTTAACAGGGAGAAGATCTCTTGATCTGGGAGAGTCAGAGATTCTTTGATTTTAAAAAATCTTTTCTCTTTTGATGTTCAGAAATGTCAAGGAAGTATTAACAAGAGGTTGCTATAAAGTATAAGCCATTTACCAATTTTTTTTTCATTCTGGGATTACTTCTAAGCTAACTGCCTTCCTTCACTGTTCTTGAACAATGAAGCTATTAATCTTGCCATTTACTTTTAACTTTTATAAACAGTCACTCTTTTTTTTCTTTAAAAAAATTCTATAGAGTGGTACCCCCAAACTTATTAAGAAATTTCAGAAGGGAGTAAGTTTCTGGAATTAGCCCAAGGTCTCAGAAATTCTCCCCTGCAATGATTAATCTTCAAACCCCTTAATCTGCTAAAAATGTTTTTAGTAATTTCACAAACTTTGATTATTACTTCTGTAATTCCAACATGGGAAAAAAGTGTCTAGCAGATGTTTTTCTTTTTCCTTTTCTTTTCTTATAATTTAATCTCACATGGAAAATCTAATGTGGAATTTAGCCCTGCTTATTGGAACAGCTGCTTCAATTATGAAAGTTCAGTAATCTTTCCAAGTGTTCTAAACACTCTAGCTACTCAGAAGGCCTTAGCAGCTTTTCTGGCTGGCTGCATTTTAAGTCTTTCAAGATAACAGAATCTCAAACTAGTTCCAGTTGTTCAATGATGAAGAGAGCTCTCTAAACCCAGAGAGAGGACTGTAGGAACTGAGTGTGGTCCACAACATAGCTTTTTCACTCTTTTTATTGTTGTTTGCTTGAATTTTACTTTGCTTCTCTTTTTTTTTCTTGTGTGACATGATAATTGTATAAATATGTATACATATATTTGATTTAACATCTATTTCTACCATATTTAACATATATTGGACTACTTGCCATCTAGGGGAGGGCTTGGGGGAAGGGAATGGAAATTGGAACATGAGGTTTTGCAAGGGCTAATGTTAAAGAATTGTCAGTTATTTTGAAAAATAAAAAGCTTTAACTTTTAAAAATGACAGAATCTACAGTTTTTAAATATTTTATAAAGACATGGTATGGAGAGCCCAACCAAAGCAGGAACATGGAGTTTGGAGAAGAGCCAAGGGTAGAAACCCCACCAGACCTGGGGATTGGGAGTAAGGAGTGGGTTTGGATTCCAGAGAAATATATTTCTAGTGGCACTTAGTCCACTGGTACTGAAGAATCTATTCTATGGTCTGGTTCTATATCCAGTCCCACTTCTGATACCAATTAATGTAACTGGATAGAACCAGCTTCTAACCTTTGGGTAGCAGGAGCCAAAGAGAGCCAAAGAAAGCTAGATTTCCTGTAAGGAAAATCCAGAATCAAACAGAAGCTTAATTTCAAAGTGAAGAATAGCTTTCGAGCAAGGACAAATGTCCTGGAGCCCTGTTACTAAGGGGGATACTGGAGTCCATATGGGGAGATCTCAATATTTGTACCAATGGCTATGCAGTGAATTGTAGCCTTGACAATGAGGAGTAATACCAACAATGAGACATATTTGATTAACATGGATACTTGTCCAAACTTGTCCAGTGCTTGTCCAAACTCAGAGAACACCTGGTGCTGGTCTCCTAATATTTTGACAGTACTGAGCATACAAAGTTTAAAAAAAAAATTAAATAGTACCTGCCCTCATGAAATTGTTCTACGCAGGTAACAATATGCATATAAGAATAATGATTAAATACAAAGAAAATTTATGAATCAGAGGCTTAGGGGAAGTAGGAAAGGATTATATAGAAAGTGATTCTTAAGCAAAGCTTTGAAGGAAAAAGAAAATTTTAAAAGGTGGAAGTGATAATGGGCTACCTTCTGGATATGGGATAATCAATACAAAGAAGTATAAACAGGAGATGGAGTAACATTTAAAAGCAGCAGAGAAGGCCAGGTGGTTTGGACTGAAGAGCCCAGGAAGAAGAATAATGGAAAATAAGGATGAAAGGTAGATTGGAGGCAGGTTGTGAAGACCTTTAAAAGCCAAATAAAAGAAGCTTATCTAAAGTTCTAAAATAAGCCACTGAAGATTACTGGAGTGATTTGGTAATATCTTCATTTTAGAGTATTCATTTTGCCTGTGTTGTAGAAGATAACCATTTTCAGTTGTGACTGATTTTTGTAACCCCATTTGGGGTTTTCTTGGCAGAATACTTGGAATAGTTTGCCATTTCCTTTTCCAGTCCATTTTATAGATGAAACAAACAAGGTTAAGTAACTTGTCCAGGATCACACAGCTGATAGGTGTCTGAGAGCAGATAAGAACTTGCAAAGATGAATCTTTCAGACTCCAAACCTGGTAAGGGCCCTGTGGAAGATAAAATGTAGAAGGGTAAGATGTGAGTTGGGGAGACTGATCAGTAGGCTATTGCAATAGTTCACACATATAGTGACAAGGATCTGAATTAGATTGGTAGATATGTGGGTAGAAATACAGAAATGGATGAGAAAGATGTTATAAAGGTAAAAATAACAAGAATTGATGATTGATTGGTTATGTCCAGTGAGAGAAGAGTTGAAGATGACACTGAGATTACAAACCTGAGTTAGGAGGATGATAGATGATAATACCCTCCACAAAAAATAGGAAAATTCAGAAGATTGACGAATAGAAACAATAACAAAATAGCAAAACAATCAAAATCAAAAAAAGTGGTTTGGCCCCACAAAAGAAAGAAGAGAAGTATCTCTCCCATTTTTGGACAGAAATGATAGACTTATATAACATTATATAAAATGTCAGATTTACTCAAGGTCTTCATTTTTCTAGACTGTTTTTTTTTCTCTTTTTGTTACAGGACACAACTCTCAAGGAAGGGCAAAGGGAAGGACCACTGAGAAACTGAGTGATTTAAAAACAAACAAAAATATGAATAAAAAGTATTTTTTAAAAAAAGATTAAACAAGAGGATTCTGGGAAGATGACAGAATAGGTCATAAAATCCCAAGCTCTTCAGATTTTCCCCACAATAAGACAAAATAGCATCTCAGGTGAACTTAGAATGGTAAAAACAAATAAGAATTGGGGCAGAACAGGGATTCTCTTGGGATAATCAGAAAAGACCCAAAGAATTATACCAGGTTGGAGGTTTGGCGCTGTGAAGTGTAAATACCTGTAAGCTAGTTCCTCTGAAAGAGCAAATGGTGAGCCTACTTCCTGGGCTATTTGGATTGTAGCCTCAGTCCCAGTCCCCAGGAATTTTCACCACTCAAACAGTAGAGTCTGAGTCCAGGAAAATTGAAGGAACCTATGCTGATAAGAGATGCCAGGCTCAGCTGTGCTAGTGAGATGGAACCGTGGGCCAGAAGAAACCAACATGTTAGGTTCTTACTAAGTGCTAAGTTGGTACTTAACAATTCTCTGGTTCAGGCCTTTAAGGGGAGTTTCACCCCTTTGAATTTCTGGGAAGGAGCTTGCATGTTTAAGAGGAGCAAGTTCATTGATTGAATTATTTTTTCCCAGAAGCCCCTGAGTTATTCCACACCCATTCTCTTGGAGGATAAAAGAAGCAACATTGAGCAAGGGAGAGGAATCTACTCTAGGTCAGAGTCTGGCCGGGAGATTGAGTTGAGACAGCAGATCTCCTCCCAGAGAGCAATCGGCAGTCTCTGGAGACAACAGAACATTACACCAACTTATACCCAAATGAATGCAGAAGTAGTGGGACAAGGATGCTCCTGCTGCTGACTGTGGTCACTTAGAGGAAAGCAGAATTCTTGCTTTCTGGTTCCAGGCCAGAAGGAAGAACTGAAGGAGGATGTGAATCCAGAGGCAACAGGTCTAGAGGTAACTATACAAACAATCTGCTGTAAATAAAAAATAAATAAATAAAAAAAAATTAAATAGCAGATAAAGGAGAAAGAACCCAATCATAGAAAGTTACTATGGGACTAGGAAAGACCAAGGGGTCATCTTCAGAGGAGGACACTGAAGTTAAAAAAAAAAAAGCCCCTCCTACTCAAAGGATAATGTTAAATGATCACCTGTCACAAAAAGAATTCATAAAACTCAAAAAAGGCTTTAGAAAGAAATCAAATGAGAGAGACTAAAACAAATAAATAAATAAATAAATAAATAAATAAATAAATAAATAAATAAATAACCTCTAAGAAAAATCCAAGAAAAAAGATTATCAAAAGAAAGTCAACCAACTAGAAAAGGAAATCTGGAATCTTAATGGAAAAAATGACTCTTGAAAACTAGAATTTAGCAAGGAATAGTCAGCAAAATTAGCAGAGATCAAAAAATAAAAATATATATATAAAGAATGAAAAAATAGAAGAGAACATGAGACATCTCATAAGAAAAACAACTGACCTGAAAAACAGATCAAGAAAACATAAGAATAGACTACATGAAAGCTATGATCAAAAAAAGAATCTTGATAACAATAATACAAGATATAATTAAAGAAAATTATCCCGAAGTGTTTGAATAAGAGAAGAAAATAGAAATAGAAAAGTTACCACCTGAAAAATATCCTACAGAAAATATCTATAGGAACATTACAGCCAAATTCTGAAACCCCCAGGTCAAGGTGAAAATATTACAAGCAACAAGAAAAGAATTCAAAGAAGGCAGAGCCATACTTAGAATCATACAAGACCTAGCAACAACTACCTTAAAAGACTGCAAGTCCTGCAACACTATATATCAAAGAATAAAAGAATTCAGCAAAGTTAAGCATAATGCTGAACAAAAAACAAATGGACATTCAATTAAGTGCCAGACTTTCAGGATTTTCTTACAAAAAGAACTGAACTTACTAGAAAATTTGACATATAAAATCCAAGAGAAATATAAGGTTAATATTAAAGACTGATTTCAAGGGACTCAATAAAGACAAACTTTATGTTTTATATGTAGAAATATAAACCATATGTCTAAAATTGTCATTAGCAATTGGGTAGTTTGAAAGAAAGATTGGGGTAGAACTGAGTATGATGTGAATGAGGTACATGAAGAAGCCCAACACAAAAGAATTAGATGACAGACTTATAGTTCTGGAATCCTATTCACATAGGGAACGGATTAAAGAGGGAACAATACATGCATACGTACATACATATATGCATACGTGTCTGTATGTATATCTAGAAGGATACAAATATCTATATTTATTAAAAAAAAATAAGAGCAGGAGGGACTAGGATTGGGAGGGGATATAGAAGGCTATGTGAGCGTGTATCAATAGACATATTCGATTTATGGTGAAACTTCTTCCACTTCATTGAAAAGTGAAAGGGAAGGAGTAAGCTAAGGGGAAGGGAATACAGTAATTTCGAGGAAAAGGGGTAAAATAAGGGGAGGATCTTTAAGGTGGGGGAGGGATCCTAAAAAGGGAGGGCTGTAAAAAGCAAGTGGTGTTTACCAGTTTAATACTGGATAGGAGGGAAAAAGGGAAGGAAAGGGGAAAAGCATAAGCAGGGGTTAATAGGATGGCAAGCAATATAGAATTAGTCCTTCTAACCATAAATGTGAATGGGGCAAACTGCCTCATAAAGAGGAAGCAGTTAGCAGACTGGATTAAAAGTCAGAATCCTACTATATGTTGTTTACAGGAAACACACCTGAAACAGGATGAGACATTCAAACTAAAAGTAAAAGGGTGGAGCAGAATCTATTATGCTTCAGGCAAAACCAAAAAAGCAGGAGTAGCCATCCTCATCTCAGATCAAGCAAAAACAAAAATTGATCTAATTAAAAGAGATAAGGAAGGGCATTATATCCTGCTAAAGGGAAGCATCAATAGTGAAGCAGTATCAATATTAAACATGTATGCACCAAGTGGTGCAGCATCTAAATTCTTAAAAGAGAAATTAAGAGAGCTGCAAGAGGAAATAGATAGCAAAACTATAATAGCGGGAGATCTCAACCTTGCACTCTCAGAATTAGATAAATCAAACCACAAAATAAATAAGAAAGAAGTCAAAGAGGTAAATAGAATACTAGAAAAGTTTGATATGATAGATCTTTGGCGAAAGCTAAATGGAGACAGAAAGGAATATACTTTCTTCTCAGCAGTTCATGGAACCTATACAAAAATTGATCATATACTAGGGCATAAAAACCTCAAAATCAAATGCAGTAAGGCAGAAATAGTAAATGCATCCTTTTCAGACCATAATGCAATCAAAATAACATTTAATAAAAAGCCAGGGGAAAATAGACCAAAAAATAATTGGAAACTAAATAATCTTATACTAAAGAATGATTGGGTAAAACAGCAAATCATAGACATAATTAATAACTTCACCCAAGAAAATGACAATAATGAGACATCATACCAAAATGTGTGGGATACAGCCAAGGCAGTAATTAGGGGAAGTTTTATATCTCTACAGGCCTACCTGCATAAAATAGAGAAAGAGAGGGCCAACGAATTGGGTTTACAACTAAAATTGCTAGAAAAGGAACAAATTAAAAACCCCCAGACAAACACAAAACTTGAAATTCAAAAAATAAAAGGTGAGATTAATAAAATTGAAAGTAAAAAAACTATTGAATTAATTAATAAAACTAAGAGTTGGTTTTATGAAAAAACCAACAAAATAGACAAACCCTTAGTAAACCTGATTAAAAAAAGGAAAGAGAAAAAGCAAATTGATAGTCTTGAAAATGAAAAGGGTGAACTCACCACTAATGAAGAGGAAATTAGAACAATAGTTAGGAGCTACTTTGCTCAACTTTATGCCGATAAATTCGATAACTTAAATGAAATGGAAGAATACCTTCAAAAATATAGCTTGCCCAGATTAACAGAGGAAGAAGGCTATGTGGATAATGAGATAAGGTGTGTAGATTATGGGAATGGGATAAAAAGAGAGAGAAAGCTTTGGGGGAGAGGATAAGGGAGGGATCCTTGGAGGGGTATTTGATTAAGTAATAGAAAGGCAAGGTAGTGGGTAGAAGTAAAGCAGGAGTCATCAGGGATAGAGAATAAGATACATGCAAACAATAATAATGTTTAGGAATAGAATTTATTAAAAAAAAAAAAAAAGCAGGGGTAGTAATCATTGATCTCAAAGTTAAAGCTAAAAGATATTTAATTTTTAAAAAAGAGGGAAACTACAATTTCAGCCATGTTAATCAGTATTGTCTTAGACTACTTAAAATAAGGCATTTCCAATAGACATCCAATAGACATGGAGACTGAATGTGGATCAAAGCATAGTTTTTTCACCTTTTTGTTGTTGTTTGTTTATTTTTTTTTCCTTTCTATTTTTTTTCTGTTTTGATCTGATTTTTTTTTGCATAACATGACAAATATATGAAAATATATTTAGAAGAATTGCACATGTTTAACATATATCAGATTGCTTGCTGTCTTGGGGCAGGGGAAGGGAAGAGAAGAAGGAGAAAATTTTGGAACACAATATTTTGCAAAGATGAATGTTGAAAACTATCTTTACATATATTTGGAAAAATAAAATACTATTAAAATTTAAAAAAAATTTTCAAGTAAAAGCTATTTAAAGTAACTAGATAGTATAGTTTGGAATATTTCTTGTGGTGTAGGAAATAATGAGTTGGTAGATTTAGAAAAATATGGAGACTTGGACTTATGAAGGATGTTATTCACCTTCAGAGAAAGAAGACAAATATAGTATTACCTTACATAGATTGATATGAATATACTTGTGCATATATGTGTATGATTATAGATATATATGCATATGCATGTATATATAAATGTGTAATTCTATTTCTATATTATGTGTGTGGGTATATATGTGTTCATATACACACATATGTGTATATATAGAATAAAAGAAAACCTGCAAAAATAATAAATGACATACTGTCTTGTCCTTCTGTACTGTTTAAATTTTCCTTGGATTAGTGGATTATTCTCGACATGACTTCATATTGATATTAACTTTTTAACTTGCTAACTTTTTAACTATTAAAAATAAAATTGTGCACCTTAAAAAATCATTGGTAACTCTAAAAAAAGTAGTTTTGGTGGAGTTATGAAGTCAAAAGCCAGATTATAAAGAAATGAGACAAAGGGTAGAGACTTTTTCCAAGATTTTGATTGTAAAAGACCAAGCCTTTGATACTATCAGTCATGAGGGCTTATGGAAAATTATGTCAAAATTCAGTTGTCCAAAGAAATTCATCAGTATAGTATGTCAGTTTCATGATGGTATGCTTGCCCAGCTTCTGGACAATGGTCAGTGCTCTCAAGTTTTCCCAGTCACCAATGGAATGAATCAAGGCTGTGTGCTGCTCCCATGCTTTTTAGAGTAATGTTTTCAGTCATGGTGCCCAATGCTTTCAATGAAGATAAATACAGCTACAGCACTGATGGTAAATTCTTCATCTTGAAAAAGCTACAAGTCAAAACTAAAGTGAAAGGAGTGTTGGTGCATGATTTTTTGTTTGCTGATTGTGCACTCAATGCAGCCTCCAAAGCTGAAATGCAGCCTAGTATGGATCAATTCTCTGCTGCTTGTGCTAATTTTGGCCTAACAATTAACACCAACAAAATACAGTGCTCCACTAGCCAGCACCATACCATCCATATCATACCATTCCCTGCAGACGCATGAATCCTCCCATGATATCTGGGGTTTACAGGCTAGATTTCTTTCTTAAGGACCAGGCCTTAAACCAAAACCAATCTGATTTTAATTGGCCACCAATAGGTCTTAGGCCAAGCCCCATTTGATCATTGTTTGGTTCCTGATTGACTCTGATTGAATATAAATAGCAGTCCTTTATGCTCTGGCCAGAAATCCTGAGGATCTTCCCCTCCCAGATTCATCCATTCACTTATTTATTTAGATTTTTTTAATGTGGACTAGGTGAAAAAGGAGATTCTTTGTCTCAATTGCTTCCTAGCCTAAATAACTAAATGGATGTGACCTTAGTCAAGGTGAGATATGTTGAAGACCTTATCTTAAAAAAAGCCAAAGTCCCATGGCATCCAGGGCCATCTGCAGTCATCCTGATCTGTATCTTGCCACTGGACCCAGATGGCTCTGGAGGGATAAGTGAGGCAAGTGACCTTGCACAGCCCTCCCTCACTCAAATCTATTTCATTTGTATGTCACAGCATTGTCTCCCCGATGTCATGGTCCTCTTGAGAACAAAGGACAAACAACAACAGCATCCATATGTGGAACCATGAGTTACAGTGAATGGAGAAGTTTTGAATGCTGTGGATAAGTTCTCTTACCTTGGCAGTACACTTTCTAGGGATGTCAACATTGATAATGAAATTGACACATGCATTTCCAGAGCTACCTCAGTGTTTGGGAGGCTCTGAAGGAAAGTGTGGGAGAAGAGAGGTATTACACTGACTATCATCTAGCTGCCTAAGATCATCTTTTGTCACGCTTGTCAAATTCTTTTAAGATCCTGACTTTGTCATCTAATATGTTATATTCTCTCAGTTTGTACCATCTAAAAATTCAATAAGTGAGTCAGCTGTAACTTTCTCTAAATCATCAATAAAAAATGTGAAGCACGGTGCTAAAGGGAGATCTGTAGAAACACTCCACTAGAGACCTCCAAGGAAGGAGGGAAGGGAGGAAAGGAGGAAGGAAGGAAGGAAGGAAGGAAGGAAGGAAGGAAGGAAGGAAGGAAGGAAGGAAGGAAGGAAGGAAGGAAGGAAGGAAGGAAGGAAGGAAGGAAGGAAGGAAGGAAGGAAGGATAGATGAGGGAGAGAAGCAACAAAGGATATTTTCTCTGAGGAAAGAAAATTTCTATTGTAAGTCTGATGAAGAATAAAATTTGCTATTTTTTTCTGTTTTAAATAATGTTTTATTTTTCCCAAGTTACCTGTAAAGACAATTTTTAACATTCATTATTTTTTAAAAATTTAGTTGATTCAAACACTCATGAAATTATTTTACAGAGCTAGAAAAATTCATAACAAAGTTCATCTGGAAGAACAAAAGGTCAAGCATTTCAAGGGAATTAATGAAAAAAAAATGCAAATCAAGGTGGCCTAGCTGTACCAGACCTAAAACTATATTATAAAGCAGCAATCATCAAAACCATTTGGTACTGGCTAAGAAATTGAATAGTTAATCAGTAAAATAAATTAGGTTTACACAACAAAATCCCCAGCTTTGGGGATAAGAACTCCCTATTTGACAAAAATTGCTTGGATAATTGAAAATTAATATAGCAGAAACTAGGCATTGACCCACCCCTAATACCCTATACCAAGATAAGATTGGAATGGGTTCATGATTTTGACATAAAGAATAATACTATAAGCAGATTAGAAGAACAAAAGATAGTCTACCTCTCAGATCTGTGGAAAAGGAAGGAATTTGTGGCCAACGAAGAACTAGAGTATATTGTGGAATGCAAAAAGATAATTTCGATTATATTAAGTTAAAAAGTTTTTGTACAAACAAAATCAAAGCAGACAACATTAGAAAGGAAGCAATGAACTGAGTGGGGGGGGGAATTTTATATCTAAGGGTTCTAATAAAGGCCTCATTTCTAAAGTATATAAAAATTGACTCAAATTTATAAAAATTCAAGTCATTCTCCAGTTTTATAGATGATCAAAGGATATGAACAATTTTCCGATTAAGAAATTAAAAGCATTTCTAGTCACATGAAAAAGTGCTCTAAATCACTATTGATCAGAGAAATGCAAATTAAGACAACTCTAAGGTACCACTACACACCTGTCAGATTGGTTAAGATGACAAGAAAAGATAATGATAAACATTGGAGGAGATGTGGGAAAACTGGGACACTAATACATTGTTGGTGGAGTTGTGAACTGATCCAACTATTCGGGAGAGCAATTTGGAATTATGCCCAAAGGGTATCAAACTGTGCATACCCTTTGATTCAGTAGTATTTCTACTGGGCCTGTATTCCAAAGAGACAATAAAAAATGGAAAGTGACCCATCTGTGTAAAAATGTTTGTAGCGGCCCTTTTTGTAATGGCCAGTAACTGGAAACTGAGTGGATGCCCATTAGTTGGAGAATGGCTGAATAAAATATTGAATATTGTTTTCTATAAGAAATGATCAGCAGGATGATTTCAGAGAGACCTGGAGAGACTTACATGATCTGATCCTAAGTGAAATGAGTAGAATCAGGAGATCATTGTACACAGCAACAGAAAAATTATACAGTGATCAATTCTAAAAGACATGGTTCTTTTCAACAACAAGGTGATTCAGGCTAATTCCGATGGCCTTGTGATGGAGAGAGCCATCTGCACCCAGAGAGAGGACTGTGGGGACTGAGTGTGGATCACAAAATAGTATTTTCATTTATTTCGTCATTGTTAGCTTGCATTTTTTTTTCTCATTTTTTTCTTTTTGATCTTTTTTTGTGTGCAGCATAATTGTGGAAATGTGTATAGAAGAATTGCACAGGTTTAACCTATATCAGACTATTTGCTGTCTAGGGGAGGGATGGGGGAAAGGAAGGAAAAATTTGGAACTCAAGGTTTTGCAAGGGTGAATGTTGATAATTATCTATGTATAAAATTTAGTTGAAAGACATTTATTTACTAAGTGCATAATAGGTTCCCGGTATTATGCTAAGGGCTTTATAAATTTTATTTCATTTGAATGGTGTAACACTGAAAGACAGGTGCTGTGAGTATCCTAATTTTACTGTTAAGGAAACTGGGTCCGAGTTCTAAGTCAGACCCAGGGTTCCAGATTCAGGACTCTGTTCAGGGCCTCCATCTAGCTGGTTTATTTCCTAGTCAATATCACTGCAATTATTCCCTCCATTTAGCTTCACCCAGATGCTCTCCACTGCCGTTCTTTCCAGTGGTTGCATTTATTTACAGGAACACACCTCTTACATTTTATTTTTAAATAAAGTCCTTATATCCTTAGCCAAATTCTATTAATCATGAATTCTATCAAACTAGGTCGTAATGAGGTCAATGTGCATCCTTGCCATATTTGATGCACTTGGGTAAAACATCTGAGGCCGTGCATGTTATTAATGTCTTATGGGGAAGGCAGCCCCAGCAGTTAAAAACAAACCAACCTGGATCTACCACCGCCAACCCTGCTGGGTAATCAGGGAGTGCTATTGGGAAACCATAGTAACCGCTTTCGAAGCCCCGCCCCCTTCTCGTGCTCCCCACCCCAACCTCTCCCAGCGCGCGCGGCTTGGCACTGCAGCTGCGCAAATGACGGTCCTGTCACGCGGACCAATAATCAGCCGCGCTCCTCCCACGGAGGCTCAGGGAGGACCAATCCGAGCGGCGCTCCTGACTTTACAAACTGGCGCCCTCTTGGAGCCCCGCCCCTATCCCTGAAGCGCTCGAGTACGTCGGACTGGTAATTCAGGTGAGAAGAGTGATTTCATCCCGAACCCTTGTGAGAGAACCATTCCCTCTCCCCCGTGCTATCTGAGAACGAGCCCTGGAAGAAGCCACTGTGGAAAATGGGGGCCGGCGGGGTGTCCGCTTTTTTGGCCGACCTGGAACGCCGTTTGTTTTTTCCCGGGGGAGTTTGAGCTCTCTGGGGAGGGGGCGGAGTCTGGTAAAATGGAAAGCTGCGAATTTGTAGTTATCCGTGCGCCTTTTGAATTATCTCAGGAAAATTTCTATTGGCTGGGGAAGTTGTCAATCAGTAGCTTAGCGATCAGTGACGTGCCTCAGGCTGCCTGCGGGTGGCCACGAAATTCTTAGGTTCTTAAGCTCCCGAGCTGGAAAAGTTGGGAATGAAATTGACCGCTCAGATTACATTTATTTACATCTGCCTGCAAGCTCGCTTTCTCCAGGAAAACGAGTCCCCCCTGCGTGTCCTCGTTTTCCAACAGTACGCACTTTGTTCTGTTCTTAATTAAAAGGGCTTCAGTGGCATTTGTAATAGAGAGCTGCTGAAACCGACCTTAAAATGCAGTCACTCTTCTGTTCAAGAAGCCTCCGTGGCTCCCTATTGCCTCTGAGATAAAGCGTCATTTTTCTGGGCATTTGAAGCCTATCACAGACGGACTTGCGAGAATGGGGCAGGAAAGCTCATTCCTTGTTGGGTTGGGTGTGGGGAGCAGAAACCCGAGAATTATCCGGTCTGGCTCGCACCTTGAGTGTGCAGAGAGGAGTTACAAGAGATTCAGCTGGAAAGCTCAGGCGGTGCCAGGCCGGGGAGGTGCTAGAATGCCAGCAGAGTCTCAAGCCTGAGCAGGAGTATCATGGCCAGACCTGCGGGTGTGAAAGATTGCTCTGGTTGCAGTGTGAACTGGAGGGAGGACATGAGAATAGGAAGACCTGGAAGGATGTTATTGCACGAGCCAAGGTGCCTGGGAGTAAGGCTTGTACTAATGTGTCTGCGGTGGGAACAGCTGGGACTGGATAAGGATGATGTCAGACTGCTAAGGCCCACAGACATTGATGAGCAAGAGAGCAGAGAAACTGGGGAAGGGCTAAGGACCAGCCTTGTGGAGCATTTGCGCGAAAGAGTAATGAAGAGGAAGAGAAGCCAATGAAGGCATGGTCCTCAGCCGGAGCAGAGCCAGCACTTCTGGACCATGGGGAGTGCAGGGGAAGAAGGCTGAATGCTATAGAGAGGTCATTGCATTAACTAAATGCAATGCAATGAAAATGGGACCAGTGCTTAATAAATCCCGGAAACATATATTGTTGGGGCAGGGACTCCTTTTAGTTAAGAAGCACTGGGAAAAACTTGATCATAGGCCTAATTCACCAGAAATTAGGATTAGCCCAATACCTTATACCATATAGCATAATATGCTCAAATGCATATTCAACATCAATATAAGAGTCACAAGACTTTATTTAAAATTATCAGAACAATTTCTTTTCACAACTAAGGGGAGAATTCATAGCCAAATAAGTGATGGAGGCAATTGTAAGATAGATAGCTACGATTACATGAAATTTTTAAAAGTTTTTGCACAAATAAAATCAAT
Source organism: Sminthopsis crassicaudata (assembly GCF_048593235.1). Taxonomy (NCBI): domain Eukaryota; kingdom Metazoa; phylum Chordata; class Mammalia; order Dasyuromorphia; family Dasyuridae; genus Sminthopsis; species Sminthopsis crassicaudata. The sequence goes on along the minus strand of NC_133620.1, from coordinate 97,685,473 downwards.
GCAACTAAGATAAGAATGGAAACGGGGGGGAAAATAATTTGTATTACCTTTATCTAGTGAAGGAGGGGCAGCTAAGTGGCACAGTAGATAGAATGCTGGTACTGGAGTCAGGAGGATCTGAGTTCAAATCTAGCTTGACTCACCATCTGTGCAAGTGTGGACAAGTCACTCAATCCTGTCTGCCTCAGTTTCCTCATCTGTAAAATGAGCAGAGGAGGAGATAGCAAACTGCTCCAGTGTCTCTGCCAGGAAAATCCCCATTGAGGTCACTGAAAATTGGATATGACTGAAAATTGACTTATCAACAAAATAAGGATCTGGAACAAAACACAAATATATTATACCAAGAACCACTCCCTGGGGGCATAAGCTGTCAGGATAGAAACAAACAATTCTCAAAGAAAATTCATACTTTGAGAGATCGATAATTATCACCATGAGAAAGGTACAAATCAAAAGAACTCCAGAGTTTCACTTGAAAGCCAACTGATGAAGACAGCTATCCATTAGGGTGAATAGAATCACCTTGAGCACAGGACTGTTTTTGTATCTCTAGCATAGGGCCTGGCATGGAGGAGGGAAGATGACATAGCTCACAGTTATCCAATATGCAAATCACTCCAGAATCTTTGCTTAGGAACCCCTAAATGGAGTCACAAAGAGTAGGACATACTGAAACTGAACAACAAAAATTCCTTTGGCGCTACTATGTGCAAAGCACTGCTAGATGAAGAGACTACATAGACAAAAACCAAACTAGTTCCTTGCCTTTAGGAGGCTTACATTTTCTATCCAATGGCCTTAGTGGTCTTAGAGAGTACTAAAAGATGGATCATTTGCTGGAAGAGGAGAACATTAATATTGCTGGGGTAAGGAGAGACTCAAAAAAAGGGAAAAAATATTGCAGTGACTGAATGAGGATTCAGGTAAGATCGGAAACTATCAAATTTTAGTGGATAAAATCAGCCCAATTTTGTGATTTTCCTCAGGATGATTTTTGTATCTAACAGGGTATGCAGGGATTACCATCTGTATCTGCAGAGTACCTACATTGATGAAATTTTTTCAGTCCCCGTTAGATAGATAGTGGAGGAATTAAAATAATATACCGAAGGCTTTATCCTAGACATTCTTTTTATTTCTTCCTCCTATTCCTCTCTCCCTACATTTCTATAGTCTGTCTATCTGTCTCTCTCCCTCTCTTCTTCTTTCTCTTCTCTCTCTTCTTCTGTGGTCTCTTAAGTTCCTCATTCATCATTCACTTGTCAACTCTATACAGATGATTCCCAAATCTATGTGTCTAGATTTCATGACTTCCAATTTCCAATCTAGTATTGTCACTTGCCTGCCAGCTCCCTCACCAGGATGTCTCATGAGCATCGCAAACTCACCATCTCTGATTTAGAGTCCATTATCTTTTGTTCATTTTTAATAGCTTTTTATGTTTCCAAATACATATAAAAATATTCAACCTTTGCAAAAACCTCATGGTTCCAAATTTTTCTCCCTCCCTCCCCTGTACCCTAGACAGCAAGCAATCCAGTGCATGTTAAACATGTGCAATTCTTCTAAACATGTGTAAATATTCATCATGTTGTACCAAAAAAAATCAGATCAAAAGGGAAAAATTTTTTTAAACCAAACAATAACAAAAAAGCTGAAAATAGTATGCTTTGATCCACAATAAGTCTTCATAGTTCTCTCTCTGGATGTGGATGAGCCCCTTATCTTTCCTACAAAGCCTGTCCTGCTTCCCATTACCCATGTTTATAATCTAGGTATTTTCTTCAACTCCTTTGCCCACTTTTGTGATTCCACTGCCACAGCATCTTTCCCATCTATCCCCATCTCTCTACTATATGATAACAACCTGAACAGTGACTACTTGATTCCATTTTTTTTCCCTTCTCACTCCTTCTTTCACATTGCTGCCAAATTGTTTTTGAAGTCATATAGATGTGACTATGTCACGTATCAGCTTTAAAAGCTTCTATTGCCTCCAGAATCAAATTCAGATGTCATTCCTTTGATATTTAAAGTCCTAAGAATCTTGCTTCAGTCTTCATATTGATTTTTTTTTTTTTACATCTTCTTTTCAGTCAAAGTAGCCTGCTTGCTGTACCCTATATATGACATTTGGACTCCCACTTCAAACCTCTATTCCTGAAATGTCCTCCCTCCTTGGCATCCCAATCTCTTTGTAAAACTTAGCATCTCCTACATAAATCCTCTCCAGATTCCTAATTATTAGTAGTATTCCCTTCCCCTGAAATGACGGTGTATTCATTTTGTATTTAGTTGTCTATGTAAATGCTGTGTCCTCCAATTGTCTATAAGCTTTTTGATTCAGAGAGAATTTTCGTTTGTCTTTGTACCCAAACATTCAGCATGGCGCCTGGTACAGCAGCAGACCCTTAATGAATATTTTATTGAGGTGGAGCATTTGGTACCATGAGTTCTTACACTGAAGACCTCACAGACATGATTGCTGACTCTTTCTTTTTCCTTTTAGTGCTTCTCACTCCACACTTCTGTCATAAAGTGTGCCAGCTTTCTCAGAAGACCATGCAGAGAGCCTCACGCCTCAAGCGGGAACTGCACCTGTTAGCCACAGAGCCACCCCCGGGCATTACCTGCTGGCAGAATGCAAATCAAATGGATGATCTCCGAGCTCGTAAGTATGTTCAACCACCTTATGAGCTTTGGAGAGACCAGGGCTGAATTTCAGCCTTAAAACTCTTAAATTAAACTTTAGGAAGATTCTCCAAGTGATAAATGGTCAAAGGATATGAACAAACAATTTTCAGATGAAGAAAATTAAAACCATTTCTAGTCATATGAAAAAAATGTTCTCAATCACTATTGATCAGAGAAATCCAAATTAAGACAACTCTGAGGTACCACTACACACCTCTCAGATTGGTTAAGATGACAAGAAAAGATAATGATAAATATTGGAGGGGATTTGGGAAAACTGGGACACTGATACATTGTTGGTGGAACTGTGAACAGATTCAGCCATTCTGGAGAGCAATCTGGAATTATGCCCAAAAAGTTATCAAACTGTGCATGCCCTTTGATCCAGCAGTGCTACTACTGGGCTTGTATCCCAAAGAGATCTTAAAGAAGGGAAAGGGACTTGTATGTGCAAAAATATTTGTAGTAGTTTTTTGTTGTTGTTGTTGTGGTGAGGAACTGGAAACTGAATGGATGCCCATCAGTTGGAAAATGGCTGAATAAGTTATGGTATGTGATTGCTAAGGAATATTATTGTTCTATATAAAAAATGATCAGCAGGATAATTTCAGAAAGACTTAGAGTTACATGAACCGATGCTAAATGAAGTGAGTAGAGACAGGAGATCATTGTACATGGCAACAACAAGATCAATTTTGACAGACATGGCTCTTTTCAACAATGAGATGATTCAGACCAGTTCCAATGACCTTGTGATGAAGAGAGCCATCTGCACCCAGAGAAAGGATTGTGAGGACTGAGTGTGGATCACAACATAGCATTTTCACTCTTTTTGTTGTTTGAATGCATTTTGTTTTCTTTCTCTTTTTTTATCTGATTTTTCTTGTGCAGCATAATAATGTGGAATTAAACTTATAGAAGAATTGTGTACACACACACACATACACAAAAGAAGAATTTCACAAGAGGCAGCTAGTTAGTGCAGTGGATGGAGCACCAGCCCTGAAGTCAAGAGGACTTGAGTTCAAATCTGGCTTCAGACATTTAACACTTCCTAGCTGTGTGACCCTGGGAAAGTCACTTAATTCTAATTGCCTCAGCAAAAAAGAAAAAAAAGAAAAAGAAGAACTGCATATGTTTAACATATATTGGATTACTTGTTAAGAGGAGAGGGAAGGGAGGGGGGAAAAAATTTGGAACACCAGATTTTGCAAAGGGTGAATGTTGAAAACTATGTATGTATTTTGAAAATAAAAAGCAAAACAAACAAACAAACAAACAGACTTTAGGAAGAATGAATGTGAATTGGAATCAAAATGTTTTGCTGTTTTATTAGAATGTTCTAAAAATGTCCAGGCAGTTGTTTGTATCTAACTGTGAACAAGTAAAAATGTATTGTTTTGCACTTAAAAGAAACAGTACACATCTTATTCTCCCTTTAGCCTAAGGGTTTGTTTTCATAAAAGAATGCTCTATTCCCTCCTAGTTTTTCAGGTGTGAAAACAGTAACTTTTGCCTATTTCTCTTTGTGAATGGGAAATTAACAAGAACAGATGGCCATCAGATTTGTGGCACAAATTAATTGAGAGGCTGCTTAGTAGAGCAGATACATCACTGAACTTGGAGTCAGAAAAAGGAGACTTAAATCCTCATTCATTTACTATTTGATCACTTTTCTTCCTTGTGCCTTAATTTCCCTATCTGTAAAATAAAGGACTCTGAAATCCCTTTCTTCTCCAAATCTATGAACCTATAGACCTTTTAATATTCCTTCTAAAAAAAACTTGTGGGTATAGTATGACCATATTGGATGGCAAGAGGGCTTTGTAGAAGGGGATGGTGTTAAAACCTTGGGAAGAGAATTGTAGGCCCAGATCTAGTTTCTCTACTCTTGAGACTTTAGAACTATGATGTTGAGTGACATTATAGCAATATAACTCATCTCCTTTCCCCCCTCTCCTTTTTTTTCCTTTTAAGAGATTTTGGGTGGAACCAATACACCCTATGAAAGGGGTATTTTCAAGCTGGAAGTCTCCATTCCTGAGAGGTCAGTGAAAATTTGATTCAACACCTGCAGGGTAAGGAGCAGGACATTGGACTGGGAGCCAGGACAACTGAATTCTAGCTTCTTCTACCTTACTACTAATTCTATATGTGGCTTCAGAAAGTCTTAATTTCTCTGTGTGTTATTTCTCCCTCTGTAAAATGAGATTAGAACAGATCATCTCCAAGCCTCCTAAGTGCCTAAACAGTGATAGTTGTGGCCCTTGTATTCAGAATGAAAATCTCTGTGTGAGTGTGTATGTGTGTGTGTGTGTGTGTGTGTGTGTGTGTGTGTGTGTGTGTGTGTGTAGTGAGGTGGAGTTCAGCTAGACCTTGCACATCCTCACTGACATCCTGAGAAGAAAAGATTCTCCACATGATAAGTGAGACTGTAGGCTAAGCAGCAATCAAAGATATGTGTTGATTCCATTTGGAAAGTATTTTCCAAAAATCTGTATGGGCCAGAATTGAATACTGACCCTTCTACAGATCCATTTTTACCTGTGCTAATTTGGGCAAAAGTCTTTCTATCTGCAGAATTCAACACATCTATAAAACTGAGAGAATTGGACTGCATGATCTCAAAGGGCTCTTCTAAAGCCCATAGTCTTCTCATTTTGGGATGGTGTTAATGTAAAAACTGTGCAGGATGCCATAAATGTAGGAGCATCAGCAAGGAACTGAACTTTTTGTCCTGTGCTTTCAAAGGTACCCTTTTGAACCTCCAAAAATACGCTTTTTGACTCCCATCTATCACCCTAACATTGACTCTGCAGGGAGGATCTGCCTGGATGTCCTCAAATTACCACCAAAAGTAAGTGAGGAGCTTATAGAAGGCACCTACTTTTGTTATCAGATATCTTATAGTATAAATGAACTTACTTTCTTTTTTTTTTTTTTTTTTTTTTTTTTTGATTTGTTTTGTTTTATTATAGCTTTTTATTGACAGAACATATGCATGGGTAATTTTTCAACATTGTCCTTTGCACTCACTTCTGTTTTAACTTTTCTCTTCCCTTCCTCTACCCCCTGCCCTAGATGGCAGGCAGTCTTATACATGTTAAACATATTAAAGTATATCTTAAATATAATATATGTGTACAGATCTGTACGGTTCTCTTGTTACACAAGAAAAATCGGATTCAGAAAGGTAAAAATAACCTGGGAAGAAAAACAAAAATGCAAGTAGTCCACATTCATTTCTCAGTGTTCCTTCTCTGGGTATAGCTGATTCTGTCCATCATTGATCCATTGGAACTGAATTAGCTCTTCTCTATGTTGAAGGTATCCACTTCCATCAGAATATATCCTCATATAGTATCATTGTTGAAGTGTATAATGATCTGGTTCTGCTCAAGAAATGAGCTTTCTTTTGCATCCTCATATAGGGTGCTTGGAGACCATCCCTGAACATTTCCACTGTATTGACCTCCATCCAGCTGCTCATGTCAGAGCCCAACCCCGATGATCCCCTCATGGCTGACATAGTAAGTGTCCCTCGTCTCTAATGCATCCCACCCTTCCCCAAAACTGCAGGACCTGATTTCAGGACATTCCCTTTCATCATTATCTTTGTTTTCTTCCTAGTCCTCAGAATTTAAGTACAACAAACCAACCTTCCTCAAGAATGCCAGAGAATGGACTGAGAAGCATGCTCGTCCAAGGCAAGAGGTAATGCTCTCAGTGGCCACTTGCTCTGTTTCTGTCTACCATGAAGTTCTCTTCTGACAAGTGGAAATTGTGTTTGTCAAGTATTTAGCTTTTCTCCCATTTTCTTAATGTTGCCCTCCCCAGAATAAGAGGAGAGGAAGGGCTCCTTACCTGAAGGGCTACAATGCTCATATTGGGATATTGGGTATCCCTTATGAGGAACAAGAGAGCCCTTTTGTGGGCCAAGGGTAATCACCCATTAAACTAGCTCCTGGCTCAGGGTAGGAATGCAGGTTTGATAAAATCATAGTTTGAAAGCTGGAAAGAGCTTTAGAGGCCATCCAGCCCCCTCTTTTACAAGGAAGGAAATTTGAAACAGAGTATAAGTCTCTGAAGCAGGATTTATCTCCGGCTCTTCTTGCTTCCAAACTCCAGGCTTTATTCACTTGTCTCCTAGTTGGTGGAGGAGGAACATGTAATCATAATGCCTTAGGGCTCAGGTATGTGGAAAGGGGCAGGATTAGGAAGTCAGAGAAAAGAGAGTACCCTCTCCCAGAAAAGGGGGCTTGGCTTCCTTGGTGATAGTTGTCCCATGGAGTACACATCCCAGAGCCCTCCTACAGTGACCGGATGGCCTTTTCTCTCTCGGTTGTTTGACTAATCATGAGCTATATGAACCATGGCTTTATCCTTCCTTTGCCCAGCTGGTTCCTGCCAGCCACGCTCGTGGACAACACTAGAGGGCAGGCCGTCTCTGCTTCCAGAAGGCCTTGGTGAGCTAGGGTAAAGAAACTTTTCTTTTAGGGTCCTTGACACCAGAGGGGGAGGACAGAGACTGTTTTGGTCTTGGATGATGACTTCTTTGAAGATATTCTGTCTGAGAACTTAACCAAGAGTCCTTTTATAAAAGAAGAGAGAAGTAAACCTCTAAGTTCACCCCTTTGGTTTCAATTAGCTTCAAAATTTTGTCACTACTTCAAAATTCAAATTGCTGCACTCCAGGACCCTTCAGAATAAAAGTTCATGACAGCCTCTCTTCTATAGCTTGTTGTGAGGGAAGTATGCCATAAAGCACAATATAAATTTGGGCTGCTGGAGTTTTCTATTAATTACAGGGGGTTGGGGGCGTGAGGGAATGAATGAAAAAAGCCCCTTTTCTGTGACAAGCTCTGTGCTAAACACTGGGGATGGAGACATAAGGAAATAGTCTCTGTTTCCAGGGTTCTCACACTAATTGAGCAACACAGCCCATAAAGGAAAGTTCATCTGCAAGGAGGATGACAAAGCTCATGACTCCTTCAATTCCATTCGTAGATCAAGGCCCCAGAGTCTTCAGGGCAGAGAGGCTGGGCAAGTGGTAAAGCCTGATAATGCTCCATCTCACTAGAAGGTCTTGCAATGATGACTCCCATCTTCTCCAAGTGGTGTATAAAGAAGGGGTCTTGCGCACTTAGTTCTGCCTGCACTGGGCTTGGATGGTCTTAAAGGGAAAGGAAAAGTGAGGAAGGCACCCTTCCTGCTAAGAATAGGTGAAAGGAAAGCAAGAGGATCAAGGTAGCCCAAGCCATGCTGCTCTGTTCTTTGTTTAATCCGCTGTCGCCGCTCATTCCTTTTCTATTTGCCCATTCTGTGCTTTTTCTAGGCAAAAGAGAATGAGGAGGTGGAGAATCTACCAGAACCCAATAACCCCAGAGTTGCAGAAGTGCTACAGAAAAGAAAAGGCTCCAAGCTGGGGGGACCAGAGAAGAGACTTTGTCCCGATGTTTAAGGAGCCCATCCCAAGCTGTTGCAACTGAGAGCATTCCGCTTCTGTCAAGGGCACTGATTGTGTCTCATCTTTTTGAATGTTTTTCTTGGTCTTTGATGAGAGTTGGAATGGTTTTTCTCTTACAAAACAGGCCTTGTATATTTATGTATACTGCAGTAGACTAATTCTCTGAATGTAATTTGTTGTATTTATCTTGTACATATGTATTTTGAAACCTTTAACCTGAAAAATAAATAATCATTTAACATTGGGCCTGTGTTTATTCTGTGTGTGTTTTTGGGAGTGAGCTGTAGAAGAGATGTAATCATAACGTTAAATTAGTTTGTATTGTTGCCATTGAGTCCTATTTTGCTCTCTTCCCACCATTATCAAGGAAACTCTGACATAGGTATAGAATTGTTGTTGCAAACAATTCAGTTATCACTGGGTTTCAGAAATTCAACATTATGTGGAAGTTGTGATACTAGAACAACTTTCTTCCTTATTTGCTCCTCAGCCTCTCAGTCATTTTTGCAGAACTAGTAATACGTTCAGCTCCATGGCACAGTGCTGGGCGTATTTAGGAAGACCCTGCTTCCTGAGTACAGATCTGGACTCAGACATTCGTTAGTTGTGTGCCTGGGCAAGTCACCTCACCCAGGTGCCTCAGTTTTCTCATCTGTCAAATGAGTTGGAGAAGGATATGGTGAATCATTCCAATATCCCTGCCAAGAAAACCCCAAATGAGGCCATGAAGACACAACAACAAAAGTAATAAATTCAAAATACTTCAAAACAGTTACGTTGTTGTTCCATAAGATCAATCAGAACAAACTATCATGAAATTATTTATTGCAGCATTTACTAAATGGGCTAAAAATTTTTTTCCCTCATCACCTAAATAACTAATTGATGCCTTGTTTTGGACTGGAATTAACTAGAACAATGATACTGAATTCAGTAATAAGAATCCTGTTGGTACATGTTGACTTCCAAAAGTCACATTAACATTATGTTCTGTTACATTTTTTATTTATTTTTAAAATTTTCCAATTATATTTTAATCTGATTAGCAAGGGAGTATTGCTGGCTAACATGTGGCTTCAATCCTCTCAACCTAGAATATAAGCATATAAATTAGGCAATAGTTTACTTGGGACTTTTGCTTTGTACACCTGAAAGGAATGCTAGAGAAAAATCTTTAAAAAGTTAATAAATTATTAGCATTCATTTTAAAATTTTGAATTCTATATTCTCCCCCTTTCACCCCTCCTCCACCCATAAAGAAGGCAAGCAATATGATACCAATTATACATGTGAAATCATGCAAAACATTTCCATGTTAACCATGGTACAAAAAAATGAAAAAATTATGTTTTAATCTTTATTCAGACTTCATCAGTTCTCTTTTTAGAGGTAGATAGCATCTTTTTTTTTTTCTTTTTTAATCAAGAATCCTTCCAACCTGTCTTAGATCATTGTATTTATCAAAGTAGCTAAACCATTTACGTTGGTCATCATACAATATTGTTATTGTGTATAATGTTCTTCTGGTTCTACTTCACTCTGCATCATTTCACATAAATCTTCCCAGGTTTTTTTGGAACCGCCTTGCTACAATAGTATTCCATCACAATCATAGATTATAAATTGCTCAGTCATTCCACAATTGATGGGCATCCTCACCAAACCAATTTTAATTCTCTATTTCTGTTTTTCTGCTTTCTTGATGTAAATTTGCTGACTAAGAGTTGGATTCAGGAAATATTTAAATGATTAATAATAGTGGGCTTGCAAAGCACTTTTCAAATATATCATTTGATCTTTACAATAACCTTTGAAGAGAAGTAGTATTTTTATTTTACAGATTTAGAAACCAAGGTACCAAGTTAAGTGATTCATCTAGGGTTAACAGCTAGTAAGAGATGCTGGATTGAATTCAAATTTTCCAACACTTACCAACTGAGCCAATTAGCTTAATGTCTCAAAGGAATAAGAACACACACACACACACACACACACACACACACACACACAAGCAGGATGTGATAAATTCTGTCAGAATGGCAAAATAAGAGTACAGAAGAAGAGAAAGTACACATCTGTTGGGAAGGGCATATAATGTCATGCTTTTTCAATGTATTGGTTAATTTTGTTGATTTTTTTTCCTCTTGTTACAAAGGGTGACTCTGGGAGGGAGGAGTGGAAAAGTGAATGATATAAAAGCGAAAATTAACATTAAAATTTATTCTAAAACAAACAAAAACAATGGAGCTTATTTCCTTGCCCTTCTGTTTTGGCCAGAGGAGTGGATTGGAATAAGGCTAGGAAAGTAAGGAAAATAAGGGTTAACTTTCTCTCTAACCCCTACTATACCTTTCATTCCTGCCTTGAGATAAACCTTCCAAACGAAGCCTGGAGCTGTCCATCCAGCACCTCTCAGGGGACCCTTTTTAGTCTCTAATAATGAAGGCACCTCCTAGTTTCATACCTGGGGTGGGAATGAGAGGTAGATTAAGGGAAGGAATAACCATAGGAAGGCTCCAGAAAATTGCTTAAACTCCCTCCCCAGTAGTCAATTGGTTCTACTACCCTTAAACTGTAAACTGAGGGTTTCCTAGCCTAGGGAAAAGTTTCTCGTCTCTGAAGCCACTAATTAAAGAGGAAAGATGACATCCATGACTGATCTTATAAACACTGTGGATTCTAAGCTCCCCTCACCAGCTGCCCCACCCCCTTCGTTCCCTCCCCCTTCATTCCCCCAAACTAGCTAAATAAGAACAGACTTTACCACCCACCTTGTGGGCAGTCACTGAGCTAAGGCTGGGCACTGGCTATTTATCCTTCAGCTTCTGAGAGAATTCAACACACACAAATAAAACTCCTTTTCCAGTTCTAGTGTGTATTTTTCCATCAGCATGCTCCCTCCCCCTCCCAGGTTGGCTTGTTTGGCTTGGGGAAACCTGAGGGGGTGAGGAGAGGAAGGGATTGTGGGGAGGCTCGGAGGACCTGGTCACCACTAGGGCTAGGATGTAATCGACAATGTTTAAATTCCAGTCCAGGATGGCGTTGCTAGTAAGATTCTTGGTGAAGCCTGAGAGAAACCAGAATGAAAACATACTCTCCTTGAGGCTTGGAAATATCACACACCATCTCCCCAGCCCTCTGGCAAGCTGGGTTTTATTCTCTTGCCAGAGGCCCCACACCCTTGTAAGTCCTGGATGGAGTAGAGTGTCTCAGCTGAACTTTTGGGGTTATCTAAGTTTTGGGCTAAATTATTCTGACTAGGAGATCCCAAGGGAGAGGAGTTTCTTTTTCTTTTTTTTTTTTTCTTTTTAAGTGTTTTATTAATTTTTCCTATTTTTATATTATTATCAGTGTCTTGTTTCTCTCCCAATAGAACATTCTCTTACAATAAAGTAGAAGTTGCCTATTCATTGTGTTGTTCAGTTATTTCACTCACATCCAACTCTTTGTGACTCCATTGAGGGTTTTCTTGGCAAAGACACTGCCAGTGGTTTGCCATTTCCTTCTCCAGCTCATTTTACAGATGAGAAAACTGAGGCAAATATTTGTCAATTAAGAGAGGAAGGTAAGTTTTAAGAGAGTGGTTTTAGTTGAATGATAAAGTCAAAAGACAAATCTCAGTCTTTAGATTTGGCAAAAGAAGAAATAGAGCCGCTAACTATAGATAGAGTTTAGCAGAAGAGAGAAGAGCTATATAAGATGGTAGCTGATGAGCATACTAGAATCTAGTGACTTTTTTGTTTTGTTTTGTTTTGTTTTAGGATGTGGATGTGGATATGGATGTAGACAGTAAAGAAGGAATCAGCAGACTGCAAGTTGTTGACTATTAAAGTAAGTATGGTAGTGGAAGCAATCTATTGGAGAGGATGTGAGGAATGAAATCAAGGATTGATCTTTTCAAGGGGAAGGACTAGCTCTTCATCAGAGACTGGATCGAAGGAAGTCTGGGATGATGTTATGAAATGAGAAGATTCTCCTGTCAAATAGTCTTGGTTTTCTTAGTAAAAACAAAGGTGAAGGTCCTCAGCTAAGAGGCTGGGGGATTAGAGAGCTGTGGGAGGCTTGAGGAAGGAAGAGGTTTGGATTAAAATGGAGAATCAATTAGGGAAGAGTAGAAGGAGAGATTATATAAATCTGCAGTCAGCAGGGTTTCAACATTTTCCCCAGCTCCTTTCCACAGAAGTGAGCAGGAGTGGAAAAAATGAATGGTGACAATGGTTTACAGCTGAAATTAAGAGTACAAAGCATGAAAGAGGGTCTCAAAAATAAGGTCTTGCTCAGAGAAGAGGGATTAGTGTCTCCAAGAAAACCACTATATGCCAGTAATCCTGCAAACTCAGGGCTGGATCATGGGATCCTTTGATGTGAGTGAAGAATTATATAAAATCTCCTTCTCTTCTGCCCACCAAGATTTACCCATTCTCATTTACTAGAGATTCCCAGAGAGTGATAGGACAAAACTGAGAAGTGGAGTTGGAGACATTATCTTCAACTCAAGGGGTCAGAGAAGTCTTTATGGAAGAGTAAAGAGTCAGGATGACAATGAAGATGACAAGATGAATATGGCTAGCATATTGGAACAGAGGAGAGTCCATTGTAGATATGAGGGACTCCAGCATAAAAGCAGAAATACGAGGAAGGAGACAGGGGATGGAAAAGGGACAGAGTGATCCAAATGGGCTACTCTGGAACTTCTTGTCCCATGAGACTTCTTTCATCTCCCTTCCTGAGACCATGTCTTGAGATTCTTCTCTTAAGGCTCTTATTCTTGCTGTCCTCTCAGGTTGTTGTGAGGGTAAAATAATATGGTTTCATATCACTTAGAACAGTGCCCAGCATGCAGGAAGTGCTATATAAATGTTATTTATCAGTATTATCATCATCGTCGTCATCATCATCATCATCATTACTCCTCTTGGATCAGAAGCCTAAATAAGCCTGTTGATGCACCACACCAAGCTCTCAGAATTCCTAATAGAAGTGTCTCTAGTTTCCTCCCTTCCTGAGCTCTAGCATGGACTCTGGATAGTTGGTCTGTCTCACATTTTTTCATCCATAATGCTTTACATAAGTCAAAAGAGCTAGAATCAGAGGACCTGGGCTTGAATTCTGGTTTGCTTACTACCTGTAGGACTTCAGTTTCTTTCTCTATAAAATAACCTTCTATGAACTTTCTTCACCATGGCCCCACCTCAGGGGATGATAAAAGTATCCCCATTTTACAGATGGCAAAACTAAGGTCCAAAGGAGCTTTTTGACATGTTGACAATCACTAGTGATTTATTTGTAACTAATTAATGATTGATAGGACATGGATATAAATTTAATTAAATTCAGTTCAGTCAATTTCATTAAGCTCTTCTATGCAAAAAGTAGAGGCAACTAGATGGTACAGTGAATAGAGCACCAGGATGGAGTCAGGAGGATTCATCTTCCTGGGTTCAAATCTCACCTCCGATATTTACTAACATGATCCTGGGCAAATTACTTCACCCTATTGGTCTGTTTTCTCATTGTAAAATGAGTTATAGAAGAAAAAGGCAAATCATTCCAGTATCTTTACTAAGAAAACCCCAATGAGGTTATGAAGAGTTGTACGCAGCTGAAATTTCTGAACTACAAAATGCACAGGACATTGTGTTTCCAAGAATTTAAAAGTGACCAATCAGTCTCAGCTCTTAAGGAGCTTACATTCACTTAGGGAATGGTAATTTCAAAAGGGAAAAGGCAGGGAGTGGAGGCAAGCAGAAGATAGTATCAGGGACCTAGGCTTTGAAGGAAGTTTGGGAAGTTTGGCTACAGTACATACAATCCACAAAAAGGGCAGGACTTGTGCAAAAAGAACTGAGAGACAAAAGATGGTGGGATGGGACCAGGCCAAATGGAATGGTGAATTTGGGAAAGGTAGATGGCGGGCAGATTGTCATTTGCTTTAAATGCCAGGGTGAATCTTATTCTTTTTTTTTAATAAAACCTTTTTATTTTCAAAATACATGCAAAGATAGTTTCAACATTTACCCTTGCAAAACCTTGTGTTCCAAATCTTTCTACCTCCCTTTTTCTATCCCGTCCCCTACAAACAAGTAATCCAATATATGTTAAACTAGTGCAATTCTTCTATACATATTTACACATTTATCATGCTGCTCAAGAAAAATCAGATCAAAAAAGGGAAAAAATGAGAGGAAAAAAAGCGAGAAAACAATCTCTGTATTCTTTAAAAAATTAAGAAGAATTAAAAGCATCAAAGTTGGATCCCTGTTTCAATACTATTAATTTGGCAATATTCAGTCACATGAAAAGTGAGTTCAAATATCAGCTTGGCTGCTCACCACTTTCTGAGTCTCGGTTTCCTTTTCTGAAAAGTAAGAGTTGGAGCTCATGATTTTTAAAGTTACTTCCAGCTCTAATTCCATAATCCTAGATATTAGGTCCACTTTTTTTTTTCTTACCCTTCTTGTCTATAGTGTATGTTGTCTGGGATGGGCTCATAGGTTGGGCTGGCTCTGTCTCCAGGCAAGCCTGGGCTGGCTTGGCAGCTTTTCCAGGCAGCATAGAAAGGCCACTTACTACTAGATGAATTTTCTCCCTGTCCTGACTGGTACCTTTTAACATTTACTCTGATCTTAGTCTATTCCCCACCCTTGTTGAATATTATCTCAACTTTTAACCTGAGGTCTGGGCTTAAGAAGCTTAAACCCTCACCACAAGATGGGACAGGAGGGAAATGGTTTCCCTCTTAGCTTTAATATTGTAATTTGAATCTTAGCATGACCAATTATTTGGTGTGCTGTGTGACCTTTGGCATGCTGTTTAATGTCAGCTTGTGAGGAGAAGGTAGATCCTGGATCACATGGTGAAGGACATCCCCAAATACTGTTAGAAGGCAGGTTGGGGTTTATTCATCTGGCATTAGGCAGAAGGCAAAAATAGTAAGGTTTCTGAGAAGAGAGACTTCCTAGACAATAGATGCTTACTTAGGATGGTCATAATAACCCAGAACTAAGTGACTGGCTACTTTTTGAAAATTAAAATTTAATTCTTATCATACTACATATGTATAATAATTTTAAAATATACAAAATATCATTTTAAATCCTGAGCATTTAGCATATTAAAAAACATTTTCCCATTCATTCCCAACAACAATAACAAATGCATTGAGTCCAAAAAAATTTTTTTAGTAGCTGAACGAAGTAGGATATTTTTGCCATTCCTCTTTGGCCATACTTGAGGTTTTGTTTTGTTTTGTTTTTTAAATTTTATTTTACTTTTTTAAAGGCATACCTGCCTGGTAAAGTTGAGTAAATCAATGGACTCAATGCCTCTGTTTGAAGCTAGCCTCAGATGCTTATTTGCCATCTCACTTGACCTCTGTCTTTCTAGTTTCTTCAGCTATAAAATGGGAATAATCATAGCATCTGCCTCCCTGGGTTGTTGTAAGGATAAAATGATAATATATTTGTGAAGCCCTTTGCAAACTTTAAATATAAATGCTAACCAGACATTTTTATTTTTGATTAATTAAAAGTCACCTAGTCTCCCATTCACTCTATCTCCTTCACACAAAGGCTTGGAAGTTAAACCAGTGTAGTGCTTTCTAATTGTTTCACATGTCTCCCCAATAGCAGCATAAGAGAGAAAGTAAATGGAGTCTATTTTTAAGGTCCTCCTAGAATACATCAGATGCTCTTATGCTACCTATTATATTTCATCACTTTCCTGTCTGCCCACTCTTGTGGTCTCCAAGTTCCAAAATCATCTCTGATTTTCCTGTGCCCTCCAATCAAAATTCCAGTTCTCAAAGATCAGAATCTGATAAATTCATTCACAGTAGAGTAGTAATATTACATTACATAGATAACGGATAGATAGATAGATAGATAGATAGATAGATAGATAGATAGATAGATAGACAGACAGATAGGTAGATAGATAGATAGACAGACAACAATAACTTGAAGAAGTTAACTCCTTAGGAAGATTTTCATTTTAAAAGGAGAATTCATCCATTCATCGGTAAACATTTAGGACATATACTTATCACCTCTGCCCACTCAAGTGACGCCCTGGAGGACAGCCTTGTTCTGGGTCACACCTATGTAGGAGAGTTTTCATTGGCTGAGAGTGTTGAGACTAGACCTTTGGAGGTGGGGTGAGGAAAGAAGGAATTTATTCAGAAATTGTTGGACAATTTCAAAGAAGATGGAGGGGAAAAGCAAAGTCAGACTTTGTAGCAACAGATAGATAGGGAGCCAAACCTCAACGTGTCTTTTAATTCTCGGCCTTGAAACCCTAGATATGCTGCCGAGAATACGGTTCCTCCTCAGTGAAATCTCCTCTCTCCTGTTTTGAGCCAAAAAATCTCATCTCAGTCCAGGATATAGCCCCGGAATATTTTTTGATTTGGTCTCCTCTGTATGACTTCCCCATTTTCTTTTACTGCTTATTTTATCCAAAAAAGCTGTATTAGTCATCATGGATGTCTTTTGTGTAATTAGCTCAGCCAGGAAATGCAAGCTAAGTGCTACTCTCCTCTTCAGAGCAATCAGTGCTGTTGATCCCGGACTCCCCAAAGTATTATACTCTTAGATCTAATTCTAGCTGAGTACCCTTTTAGGAGAAGATTAAGTAAAAAAAGTTGCTCCCAGCCGTGGCACTCTTTCTGCTTCCTTTCCACAAACAGGGAAATTGCCAACTCCCTTATAGAGCAGTGGCCAGATCCCGAACTAGATATCCATTCATCCCTCATGTGAGACAGCTGCCTTTGTATTTACATGTCCCAGCCACATATATCATACATGTATATATGTGCATAAGTACATGCAATATGGTTGTAAAGAGATTTAAAGGGAGAGCACTAGCATCAGGAAGGAATAGAAAAGGCCTCAGTTTTAGACCCAAGTCTTGAAGAAAGAGGCTGGAATGAAGAGGAAGTGCATTCTAGGCATGGAGGACAGCCAGTGTGAAGGCCAGCAGGAGGCGATGGAGCGCTATGTACCAGGAATACTAAAGGTGACTTTCCTCCAAGAATAGAATTTGATGCATTTTGAGAAGATTCATAATAGAGTTTTGTTTGTTTTCAGTGAAAGGGGGACCCTTTCATGGACCGTCAAATTTGATGTATAAGTGATTACCTATTTACCAATTTTTCAGCTTGATCCAGATAGCTTGCTGTGTCTTTTCTATCCCCTTTGTTAGAGCCTGAAAAGGTGAGGTACACAAGGTACTTCTAATAATTGATTAATTAAATCACACTTCCTGCATGACTTGACAGCTAGGGGGCTCACAGTGGATAGAACACTGGGCCTGGACTCAGGAAGGTTTGAGTTCAAATGCAACCACAGACATTGACCTGAGCAAGTTACTCAGCTCCTGCCTGTGTCAGTTTCCCCAGTCATAAGATGAAGATAATAGACATTGGCCAGCTATGTGACCCTGAGCTAATTACTTAGCCCCTGTCTGTGTCAGTTTCCCCAGCTGTAAAATAAGGATAATAGACACTCACTGGCTATGTGACCTTGAGCTAAAAGTTACTCAACCATACCACTACACACCTGTCAGATTGGCTAGAATGACAAGGAAAGATAATGAGGAATGTTGGAGGGGATGTGGGAAAACAGGATGATACATTGTTGGTAGAACTGCGAATACATCCAGCCATTCTGGAGAGCAATTTGGAACTATGCTCAAAAAATTATCAAAGTATGCATACCCTTTGATCCAGCAGTGTTAATACTGGGCTTATATCCCAAAGAGATCTTAAAGAAGGGAAAGGGACATGTATGTGCAAAAATGATTGTGGCAGTTCTCTTTGTAGTGGCTAGAAACTGGAAACCACGTGGATGTCCACCAATTGGAGATTGGCTGAATAAGTTGTGGTATATGAATATTATGGAATATTATTGCTCTGTAAGAAATGACCAGCAGGATGATGTCAGAGAGGCCTGGAGAGACTTACATGAACTGATGCTGAGTGAAATGAGCAGAACCAGGAGATCATGATATACTTCAACAACCATACTATATGAGGATCAACTCTGATGGACGAGGCCCTCTCCAACAATGAGAGGATCCAATTCAGTTCCAATAAAGTAGTAATGAATTGAACCTGCTATACCCAGTGAAAGAACTCTGGGAGATGACTGTGAACCACTACATAGAATTCCCAATCCCTCTATTTTTGTCTGCCTGCATTTTGGATTTCCTTCACAGGCTAAATGTACACTATTTCAAAGTCCGATTCTTTTTGGACAGCAAAACAACTGTTTAGTCATGTCTGCCATGGGGGTGGAGGGAGAAGAAGGGGAAAAATTAGAACAAAAGGTTTTGCAATTGTCAATGCTGAAAAATTACCATGCATATATCTGGCAAATAAAAAGCTATAATAAAAAAATTTTTTAAGTAAAAAGAACAAAAATGAAAGTTACTCAGCCCCTCTATGTGTCAGCCATTAAAAAAATAAGGATAATAGCATCTACTTCATAAGATTGTTGTAAGGATCAAATGAGATACTTATAAAGCACTTAGCAGAGTGCCTGGCATATAGTAAGTGCTTTATAAATGTCTATTATTATTATCATTAAAGCATTTTGCAAAGTGCTATATAAATGCTAGTTGCTATTATTATTACTACTTAAAAGCATTTCTTTCTTCATTTGTAAAATGGAGAGTTTGAACCTGATGATCCCCAGAGTCTCTTACAACCTTAACATTCTATTAGCTTATTAAGTGAATTAACTTAAATTGGAATGAACTGCTTCAACAGTTTAAAGGTTCCCACTAATTAAAGTGTTTAAACAGAGACTGTTCATTGGATATTCATTGGATAAGGAGGTTGAACTAAAATAACCTCTGATACCCTTTCCTACTCCTGAGATTCTGTGATTTTATGAATTGAATTAAATTGAATCAAATCAAATCAGGGATGAATGAAAGAAGTCAGTTTACATTATTGTACTCCAACTTAGGATCTGTCTTTTCTACAGACCTCCTCTAAGAATTTAAAGGTTCAGAACATTCACATTCCCCCTAGTTCTTTCTTTCTGGTAGTGCCAATTCATTTCTTAACCCACAACTCCTCCTTAATCCCCAGACGCCCTAAAGTAGCAGAAAGAAGCCAGAATGGTGCAAGAGACTTTAGGAATATTTTATTATACAGAAAAATCCAAATATTTATAATCTGACAGTTGGGTAGGATTTAAAACCCAGTGGTTTAAGGAGGGCAAAGTCAGGTGAAAAAGAATGGAATTCTTTCCAGCCTAGATAAAATAAAATTAGTTTAAGAAGAGCTGTCCAGGCCGAGAAGATTTTAATCCCTTCCCACCACTTTCAAGAACAGTTAGTTGAAGAACTGGACTTTGCCTCTTCTACCATTACCCCACCTCAAAGTTGCGCAGATAGAAAAAAGCTTTATGAATAAAAATGAGGTCATAGCAAGAAGCATTGTTTTGATGATAACAATGAGAATGATGATGGTGGTGATGATAGGTGAGAATTAGAAAGGAATTTAAGGTTTACAGTGTATTTCCCATATCTGATTTCATTTGATCCTCACATTAAACCAATGAGGTAAGTGCTATTACTATTATCTCTAATTTACAAATGAACAAAATAAGGCTTAGAGAGATTAGGTGATTTGTCCATGGTTATACAACTGGTAATTGTCAGAAATGAGATTTGAATCTAGCTCTGGCCCATCTTCATACACCTTAATTCATACATGTTTTTTCTGCTTTACCATGTGGTCTCTCTATGAATAATCTAAAATCGAACCTAGAATCACGGAGATTCCCTGACTGGTGTATGCAGAGAGGGAATTGAAAAATAGTCTGCATATAGTAGTTTTCTTAAGGCAGACTATGTTTGCTGGGAGAGAGTGGTTGCAGCTATCATAGATAGAACCATGGAATATGGACAGGCATTAGGATCAAAGTAGACTAGACAGCTATCATCACTGGGAAATGTCCCTGTCTATGTAGGAGTCATATGAGCCTTAGCAGCCAGTAACATGGTCTCAAGGTGTGAGCCCTCAGTGGTGGACATATTACAATCCTGAATTCCAGGAACTCTGCAAGCTCTCTCTCTTCCATATCTCCTGTTTTTTTCCTAACTGGAACAGAGAGTCAAAGTCACAGTGAGTGTGGAAAAGCTGTAGCAATGGTGACCAGCATTCACAATCTGGTCCATGGATAGATATTAGGGATAGATATTAGATTACTTGGGTAGGAAAAAATTACATCCTGATTTCAATATTCCTTTATAATCCTATGTATTTTATTTTATGTGTTTAAACACATTCTTCTGGATAAGGCTCAGTCAGTTTCACTGGACTGCCTAAAGGTCCTTGCCTCAAAGAAGAGAATTCCTGGATTGGCTCATATCATGGGATCCTATGGATCCTATCAGGCCCTCGTAGGTGTAGTATATAAGAGCTCCTTTTTCCGACCTTTCCATCCCTTCATCCTATCCTCATTTCTTTCCAGCAGCCAAGTTGCCCCATCTCTAAGTGGCCCGCTGACCCTTGGAAAGGAGGAGATCACCGAAGGAGAGGTAGAGATCACACAACTTGCTTGTGGTTGGTTTTATTTATTTATTTAATAAGCAGCAATTGTACATGGAGAGGCGGTGGGGAGAGGAATAAGTCGGGGAGAGAAAGGTGAGAGGATGGGGCAGTTATAAGTGGGAGGCAAAAGCTGGGAGGGAAGGCCGGAAGCCCCCCGCCGGCGTGCCCCCCTCTGCCCCCAGCAGTAGTTCTCCATCAGTGGGGTGGACCTGAGGCCCGCCCAGACGGCCACTCTCGGGCCCCAGGAAATGGTCCCCCTCTAGCCTGGGGACGCCTGGCTGCTGACAGGAGACCAGGGTCACCGACGGGAAACCATAGGCCTCCAGCACTGGGGGGTGGCCCACCCCCGGGGCTTCCAAGACAAGATCCACATCAGAGAAGGCCACCAGGGCCTGCGTGGAGTCACAGGAGCTCTTCTCCAGCTCGTCTGGAGCTCCGTACGCCAGAGGCCCGGGCACCCCCGCCTGCGGACGAAGGCGCCGGAGGTCCTCCCTGAAGTGGGGGTTGAAGAGCAGGTAGAGGAGAGGGTTGAGGCAGGCGGGCAGGGGCAACACCACAAGCAGGACAGACTTGACGGCCTCTGGGGTGACCGGGAAGAGGCCGAGCATGGAGGCAAAGCTGAGGAAGGCCACGGGGCAGTACAGGAGCCCGTCGGCAAAGATGAGCCAGGCCACGTGGCGCACCATGGCGCAGTCCCACACGGCATCAAAATAGTCCCCCCTGGGCAGGTCACAGTAGAGTTTGATATAGGCGCCGGTGACAACGAGGAAGCACAGGGAGTTCATCATGACCAAGGCTACGGAGAAGCCCAGAGCCGCCGGACGGCCCTCGGGAGGGGTGTAGGGCAGGCAAAGCGGGGAGGCCCCGTACTCCCCCACCGAGACCAAGGGCAGCGCGGCCGCCAGCCCCGCCAGGACCACGCACCCCAGGGCGCCGGCTCGCACGCTGCCCAGCGAGGGGGACTTCCCGTAGGCACGGGCGCAGGAGATGGAGATGCTGCACTGGACGGCGGCCAGAGTGAGCAGCAGCACGGAGGCCTCGGACGCAAAGACCGCCAGGAAGCCTGTGGCCCGGCAGCCCAGACCCGTCTCCCAGCGGGCCCCGTACTGGGCGAAGTGGCCGAACGTCAGCGTGTCCACGCAGGCCAGGAGGCCGCAGGAAATGCCCGTGAGGGTGTTGGCCCCGGCGATGGCTCCCACCACCAACTTGACAGGAGACAGCGGGGCAGGCCCGCCCGCGAAGATGGCCAGCAGGACCAGCCCATTGCACAGCACGGAGAGTAGGACGATGGCCCACACGGCCAGGCGGATCCCCCAGCTCTCTAGCAGGTGCTCACAGGGCTTGAAGGGGCCTGCGGAGATAATCAGGCGGTCAGCTTCCAGCCCCGAGCCCGCTCTGGTTCGTCACCTGCCCACGAGCATTTATTAAGCACCCCCTATATGCCTAAGGCGTGTGAAACTTTAAATTGCTCCGAGAGCAAAAAGAAGGCTGCTTTTTCCTCCTCCTTTAGGACACAGGTACTGGTCCCACACCGATCCTAGGAAACGATGTGCAGCCAAATCCCAGGGGCTGTGCTTCCCCTGGCAGGGGCGCTGGAGAATCGGGACGTGCTACATGGGGAGAGGGCCCGAGGAGGCCGGCTAGGGGAAGCAGGCCCCTGAGCGGCAGGAGAGAGCGACTGCGGGTGCGGGAGGCTGGGCCGGATGGAGAAGAGGAAAATGAAGGTGGAAGAAATGAAGGAGAGTCCCTGACCCTCCAGCGGCCCTGGCTCCAGACTGCGAGTGCTTATCTGGGTCGGGTCTCTAGTGCTCTATTCCCAAGGACCCCGACCTTTTCTTTACTTAAGCAAATTAAGTAAATTGCCGGGGGGAGAAAGGGCTGTAATTGCCGGAGGAATTATTTTAGTTAGATTGAAAGAGACTGAAGATGCAGATTGAAGGAGAAGGCCCTCTAGATTTGGGGATGGGACTGCCATTTATTACTGCGATCGCCTTTCTGCAGACCTCAGTCTTCTCGTTTCTACAAAGAGGGGATTTGGACTCGGCATTTATTTATACTAAATATACTAAAATATATTATGTTACCCAGAGATGTTGTAGACTTTTCTCTGGAGAGTTTTAGAAAGGGAGCTAACTGAAACCTCCCCAGGATAGTTTAAATGTCATACAACATGGGTGTGAGGGAATGGTCTTGATGACAAACATTTTCTTAAAATTTCATGTTTCTTTATTAGTAAAAACTGACAAAGTTTCTTGCTTTAGCCATTTTCTTCAAAAGCCTTTTCCTGATTCTCCAAGCTGCCTTCAGATTTCCTTCCACCTTCTTTACACATATTTTGAATGTATCTAATTATTTACTTGTTAATCTCCATAAAATGTACACTTCCTGAGGACAGGGGCTATTTTTGTCTTCCTTTGCTAACTCAGTTCTTAGCACAGTGGCTGGCACATAGTAAGTTCTCAATATATATTTGACTGATCAAGAATACTATATGATTCTGTAGTTGACATTCCATCTCTCCCCAAAGGGGACTCTTAAACTTGAGAGAGACTGTAATTATGGGGGAAAAAGTCAAGAGATCAATGAAATTAGGACTCCTCCCAAAGCACCTTGGATGAGGAATCGATGATTTGTTAATTCAAAAGAGTCATTGTAAATTGTATCATCATTCAAGGTACAATCTGATGAAAATGGACTACTTCACCTTTTCTAGTAGATGCATAGAAGAGATATGGATAGATGATAAATAAATAGATAGGTAGATAGATGATAGATAGAAAGATAGATAGAAAGATGGATGGATGGATATGTTTGAAAATATAAATTTTTTATATTTACATAATAAAATAAAGGCCTGAGTGCCCAGGAAAGTAAAACTGATTAAGGTCAATCATTCAATCATCCAGCATCTATTAAATGTTTATAATGCTACCAGGTAAGTTATGCCCTAGGGATAAAGAAAGCAAAAGTAGTTCCTGCCCCCAAAGACTTTCTATACTAATGGAGCTTACATATTACACATTTATATACAATATGTTTACTTGTAACAATCACACATTAAAAACACACAATTTCCTTTCACCCCCTTCTCCTTCTACCATGACAAGTTTCTTGTCTCACCTGGGCTAGGACTGCATTGGATGCTTGAGTGTGACTTGGAGTCTTCCATCTCTAGCTGAAACTCATCCAGGTCAAGATCATCTAGGTTAGAAAGGGAAGGAGAGTATTAAGAGTGCTAGGCCCTAGCATTAGTTGAACCTTTTCCCTTCTTCCCTTTCATATCCTGTTACTCCAAACCCTATTTGCCTCTCTAAAGTCTTCTCCACCCAATATCTCTCTCCTCAATATCCACTATCCCACTGCCTTCACTCATTTCTATTTTGGGGCACAACAATATCTCTTAACTAATTAAATTATTTCCTTCGTGGGTTCTTTCCAGTAAGTTTCAAATTAAGTGTTAAGCCCAGTTTTATTCATCCCTTAGTTTTTGCCTGACCATATCTCCAAATGGTTCTTAATTCAATTCCTCAAATGATTCTTCTTCAAACCTTCACTCTTTTCTACCCCTCACATATCCCCTGCATTACTGCAATAGTCCCCTAACTTGTCTCCCTTCTCCATTTCATTCTCCACACTGCTGCCAGAATGATATTTCTAAAACAGATTTAACTGGGTTACTTTCCTTCTCACAAATCTTCAGTGGCCCCTGATTGTCTCAAGGATGAAACACAAAACTTTTCAGTCTGGCATTCAAAGGATTCTACTATCCAGCTCTCACCTGTTAGTTTATTCTCTGTTCATCTCACTTCTCATAGGATTCTCTGCATTCCAGTAAAAAAGGTCTAGTTGCTGTTCTAGAAGCATACTATTTCCATCTCCCACCTTGATGCCTTTATATAAGTGGTCCCAGGGGCTCGAGTTCCCTTTGTCCTTATGTCTGCCCTTGACATAAGGCATAGTTTCTGTCAGAACTCAGCTGAGGTACCACTTCCTAATTAGGATCTTTCTTTTACTCAACATTCACCTCCAATCTCATTCCTGGTTGCTAGCTCTTGCTTCCTCTTCAAATTACTTGAGGTCAAAGTTTTTATATTTATTAATTACTTGGGGTCCTATTATATATCAATAGGAGAATATAAATTCCCTGAAGCAAAAACTGTAATTTCATTTATTTTTGTAATATTTTATTTTATACATTAATATTTATTTTATACATTACATTTTATTTAACTTTTGTGTGTATTTGTACCCTACCACAGTGCTTTGCACAATTTCTATTCTATGATTATATATGCTTTCTTGAAATCGAAATATATTGTTATATAGTTTGAATCCTTCCCAATATTCTATTGGGTACATGACAAATTTTTTGTTGTTTTTGTTTTTTTCTTTTCCTGTCTTTCTTTTTCTACTTTGTTTTTTCTTATTTTGCATTTGTGTTTTAAATAAATAAATACATTTAGAAAATAAAGTAGATGTTATTATCTCTATTTCACAGATGAGAAAACTATGGTCAAGAGAGTGGTTGACTGACTCCAATGGCATGCAACATGTAAGCCTCTGAGGTAAGATTTGAATTCAAGCTTCCTGACTGCAAGTCCATCCAGATGCCTTTAAATTGGGAAGAATGGGACTAATCCAAGTTAGTATATGAAATGTCCTTATGCTCAGTGAAATCCTGAACAATTCTACAGCATGCTTAGGGAGATGCTCACAGAATCCTAACAAATGTTCGTTCAGTGCTCTGCAACTCATAAAGTTGTCCAGGGAAATTATATCGGAAGTGACTTGCAAGAGTGCCCTTGGGAGAATAAAGTCTGCCTTTAATAATGGAAGTGTCTGGACTCTGTGTTGGTCAGATCACATCTGGAGTATTTGGCTCTGAGTACCCCATTTTATAAGGAACTCTGACAAACTGGAGCGTATGTAAAGGAGAGGGATCAGAATGATGAGGAGATTCAAAACCATGTTCCAGTAGGAGATGGCTGAAAGAGCTAGATGGTTAGCCTGGAGAAGAAAGGACTTGGGACAGGATCCACTATCTAAAAAGGTTGGAAGAGTTGCTGTGTGGAAGAAAGATCAGAATTTTTCTCTGTTGTTTCAGAGCAGAAAACCAAGACTGGTGGTGGGTAGTGCTGAGGGATTAGACTTCACTCCAGACTAAAGTAGAATTTTCTAACAACCTATCAGAAAATTTAAAATGCTAGTTGGAAAAATAGTGTTATTTCTGTCACCAACAGTGCCCATGAATAGACTGGATGGCTATCTGTCAGGGGGTGTTGGAGGAGACCTCTGCAGTAGGTGGGAAGCTGGACCCCATAACCTCAAAGCTTCCTTCCAACTCTGAAGACCCAGCACAAATTGAGGGGTAGGGTTATATTGAAAAATATTGTCAATCTGTGTAAAATATGAGTAGGAAGGTAAATCCACTGCCAAACCAAGTACATCATGTGTTTAAGAATTTTAGAAAATGGGCTCTCAAACAGCAATAGCTGCTTCTGTGGATTATTTATGGCAGGACCCCTGCCCATCTGTGCAGAAAGTTGTAAGGTTTTATCTTTGTCTCTCTAGCCGAGTCTTATGTCTCTTTCTTACAGTAGTGCATCCAGACCTTCCCGTTTGAAGCAGCTCTCCCTCCACCCTCCCACACCCCTCATATACATCCATTTCTTCCCAAGAAGAAGGAGCTGGTTGGGGTTAGGGAAGAATTTTTCATTATTCCAATGTCCTGGTCTTCTCTTCTGATACATCTACCAACATCCCACTTGGAGATAACCAAAGCTCTCTTTGTGTTGGGAAGTCTAGAAGGTTCAGGCAAAAGATATCTGCCGAGTGCTTCCCCCTTCTCATTTTTCTCCCTTCCCCTTCCCTGTTTCCCCCTATTCTACTATACCCCCTGGCTATGGGCTCAGCAATCCTTTGAAGCCGAAATGCATGAATGAAACACAAGGGAGTATAATGGACTCCTTCTAAAACTGGGAAAGTCACGGCCTAGGTGTTAAGTAACCATTTCTCCAACAGGAAGGAAATCCAACCTGGCTACAGTGACAGCTCCGGTTCCTCTTCCAGAGGCTCATTAGCTCTCCCAGGAAGCTCCAGGCCCTGCCCCAGCTCCTGTTACAGGCAGCAAGGGGCCCAGGAGCCTGAACCCCTGTTGTTCTACACAGAGCTTAGAACTGGTGGAAAGTTTCCCTTCGGGAAGGAAAGTTTCCACTCCTCTTTCCAGCCCCCCGAGGGAGTGTATACCAGACATCCGGAAAATCCTCCCGTGGACAGCCGTCTGCTGGGACTAGAGCCAGTGAAGTTGGGGCCCTGCCTGACAAGGGTCCTGCCCCTCTCCCTCCAGCACTGCCCAGGGAGAAATTCTGAACTGAAAGCAAAGGACATTTTAAAGTGCTTTCCACACTTCCTATTCTCTCTCTCTCTCTCTCTCTCTCTCTCTCTCTCTCTCTCTCTCTCTCTCTCTCTCTCTCTCTCTCTCTCTCTCTCTCTCTCTCTCTCTCTCTTTCTTCTCTCTGTCTCTGTGTCAATGTCTCTGTTTCTATCTCTGTTTCTGTGTCTCTGTGTATGTCTATCTTTCTGTCTCTCTGTGTATGTCTCTGTATATGTCTCTGTTTCTGTCTCTTTCTTTGTCTTTGTCTGTGTCTCTGACTCTTCTGTTCTTATCTCTTTTCTTCTCTCCCCCCTCCCCTCCTTTCTCTTCTCCCTCCCTTCCTTTCTTTCTCCCTCTCCTCTTCTTCCCCTCCCCTTCACTCCTTTTTCTCCCTCTTCCCCTCCCTCTCAACAATCTTTATAACCATAAGTTATGCACCAGCACATCCTCTGTGATGAAAAGGCATTTGTTTCTGTTAAATCATCTTATCTTCACATTTGTTCTGTACTGAGCTGAATTTCTGTTTGTTTTTTTCTAACACAAAGAGAGGGGAGAGGGATCCAAAAACAAAACAAAACTCCAGAGAGAAAGGACCATTTCCCCTCCCTCCTAAAGCTCCGGCCTTGCAGCATCACTTACCTCCCAAGGGGGAATACTTTCTCAAGTCATTGAACAACTGGCTGAAAAGGCCTGACTTTGATCTCAGAGACCAGTCAATGAAAAGGTTCTGAACCATTCTCTTCTCCCTACCTCCCTGGCCCCACCCAACTTTTCCTTTCATCCCAACTACTCCAAAGGCAGAGTTCTAACTTGCCCCAAAAGGCTTTTACTGTGATCACGGTCCATGGCATTATTATCATTATCTCAAGTAAGAATAGTCACTAAGTCAACTCCAGGCGATGTTTGATAAGGAATAGGAAGGAGGGGCACAAATCTTTCAAAAGAGCAAACAATTGGCTTTTTTCCCCTTCCATTTGGCTCTGCAGTATATTGTATGAGCTTGGGTTTTGTCCTTTTGGGGGAGGAGGGGAGAATCAATGTAATTTAATTCTGCTTGGCTCAGGTTAAGACTATAAAGAGGCTGTTTTCCTTAAGTATGCAGACCCAAAGTGGGAAATAGGAGAGGAATCGTGATATGGTGGGAAGCGGGGGATCTGGGTACAAATATTGGTTCTGCTATTAACCACCTAAGAACATTCTCTGGGCCTGTTTCCACATATGTAGGATGAGGAAATTGGAGCAGAGTAAGGTTTCTAAGCCTTTTTTATATCATAGATCCCTTGGGCACCCTGGGAAGCTATGGATCTCTTCTCAAAATCATGTTTTAAATGCATACAATGCAATTATTACAAAAGAAGTTATCAAAATATTAAAGACTCTAGGTAAGAACTAGATGGGTTTTTAAGGTTTCTTCTACCTCTGAATCTTCTAAAAATCCTGTCAATGGAAGGCACCTGGCATTCAGCGCTGGCAGTAGCTAAGCCACACACGGATAACTAACAGCTTTCCTTTGGAGTGAGAAAGGGGAAGGGCATTGATACTTTTCTCCCAACTGGACAAAGTCCAGCGATTCCTCCCCAGATTACAGAGCAGCACTCGCCAAATAGTCTTCCCTGCCTTCTTTCAGTTTGTACCCTGACTCATTCTCCCACAGTCATCTCCCCCCAAATCCCATCTTCAGCTCCCCAGCTCACTCACAGTGGCTCTCTGAATGACTGCCCAGAAGACCGGAGGGCCTTTTCATGGCTTCTTCCTCCTCCGGGTGACCATCCTCAGCTTCCCACTGGCCAGAAGCCTTGAAGTAGCCGGCACAGGTGCGATAAGCACAGCACTGATAGGCATAGGGCACCTCCAGGACTCTAGGGAGAAAACAATGGGGACCTTGGAGACACTTGGATAAGAGTATGTCAAGTGACTTCTAGCCCGGGACCCCCCACCCGTCATCCGTGGCTCCTGCCACCTGCAGTTTTATGCTCTTCAGAGGGTCTTGCTCATGATATGTATTCAATAATTAATTGTTGAACATCATGAGAATCAATTTGAAGCTGAGCTCATGGGCATTATAGTGTACTGGGTTTCCAATACTATAGACAGATTGCTAGAGATAGACAGATATATGATAATTAGAAATAGATGATAGAGGTAGATAGATATTAGATATATAGTCAGACAGATGATAGATAGATAATGATAGGAGCATACATTAATATAAAAATAATAGATGATAGATATATAGCTAGACATATAGATAGATGGAAGATGGATAGATAGATAATGATAGGCATATACATTCATATAGAAATAATAGTCAAATAGATGATAGATATATAGATAGAAGATAGATAAAGATATGTAGATATTCTATTTATATATTAGAATTCTGGATTTGGAATCAAAGGAGTTGTGTTCAAATCCCAGCCCTATTACTCACTATCATATTTTTGGACAATTTACTTCCCTTCTTTGGGCCTCAGGCTTCTCACAGTTAAAGAGTTGGACAATGTGATCTCTAAGATCTCTTCCAACCTTAAAACAAGAATCCTGGGATTTAAAAAGTTCAAAGTTCCTTCTGTTCCTCCAAGGTGAGCAGATAACTAGGAATGACTGTCATCTATAGAACAGGCTCAGAGGGTCTAAGAAGTAATTGGCCAGTGGTCTCCTTGGTAGCCCTAGGAGGAGGCCTCAGGAACTCTCACCACCTCTACCTCCTAGTCTAGCATTCCCTCATGGGATTTGGGTAGGATGGAGATGGAGGGGGATGGGATTCTCTCAGCTCCACTCTACTTTCTCCCTCAGGGAATCTTCCCTCTCTATTCTTATCCTCCTGGGCACCTCCAAAGTGGACTCCACGCCCTCTGCAGGCAGAATTGTTTGGTTTCACTGTTTAATTTGTGCCCTGCAGGTACCTCATTAATCTTTAGCAGACAAGACCTGGGCCACACAGACTGCCTTATTCTGAATGGAGGAGGCCTGGATGTCATTAGCACAGAGGGATTGGCTTTCAGCATGTTTTCCACTCATCCATTCTCTAGGCTCTCACCCTGGTTCCAGGGACTCCACCATGGCCAGGGTGAGAATGGAAAGCATGAGTGCACAGAACTGATGGTTGTCCCAAAAAGGGTAGCTCTGGGCACAGAAGAGTGCTACTATTTCTGAGTGGGTAATCAATGGGCAGGCCAGAATGGCAGGGAGACAGGAAGGAGAAGCAGGGAAAAAGAGACAGAGATGTGTGGCAGACCTTCAATGAACCTTAAGGAGAAATAATAATAATGCTAAGAAATAATGATAACGGTATTTATACTACATATCTCAAGGGTTTGAAACAACATGTAAATGTTAATAATATTTTAAAATAATATTTTTCTTACTTCCATGTTAAAACAATTTTAATATGTTTTTAAAAGTTTTGAGTTCCAGATTCTATCCCTCCTTCCCTGCCCTCTTCCCTTTCTAAGACGGTTCATCTGATATAGTTTATGTAGGCACAATCATGCAAAATGAAGTGCTATTAACAAAAAGCATATTTTAGGCCCCTGTTATTCTTCTCCAAACTTCCAAACCCTAGAAAAGGATGAGATAATAAAGGAAATCTGGACAGGAAGAAACTCCTCTAGAATGGAAGCTGTGTGACCTGGACCAAATCATTTCTCCCATCAGACTTCACTTCTTTACTCGAAAGAACTAGGTGATGTCCAAGAAACCTTTTGGCTCTGATGTCCTTGTTCTCTGACAGTGAGGATTCTGGCTGTCCTGGGGAATCCCTGCCTGATTGGGAAAGAATTGGGGCCTCTCACCTCAGCTTGGGGAAGCTGTCCTTGGAGAAGGCCTCAGAGAGAGATGGGTTCCCTTTGAGCTTGAGATGCACCAGCCCACTGAGCCCGGCCAGTGGGAGGGTGGTCAGCTGGTTGTTCGTCAGGTCTCTATCATGGGCAGAAAAAAACAATCAGTGTGACCAGAGAGCTCCTTCAGATGTAAGACAGAGACAGATGTTAAATGTGCTTGGGGAGTAAGTCTGTGCTAAGAGGAAGGTCAGCCTGACCCCCATAAGTGTTGGTGATAGGGCTTTGAAAATGCAAGTAAGGATGCATCCTGAGCCCTCCACTGTCCTTCCTGGAAACACTTTAAAATGCCCCCTGATTCTCCAAAGCCTCAGTAGGGATAGAGGAATTAGGACTGGGATCGAGCTGCAGCTAAGGACTGGACAAGGAGGGCCTTGGAGAATACAGTCCTTTCCAAAGCTCCCGAATCCTCGGGCCTGGGACACATGGATGTTTAGCAAACTGGTTCCTGTCCTGAGATAATATAGTCCTCCGCCTGGAGTTCCCTGTCCTCAGGGTCCAGACAGCCCTGGAGGTTTCCTGTCCTTCCCAGGAGAGCCCAAGCTAACTGGAAACGTTCCTGCGACTGTCTCCCAGCCTCCTGGCTTCCCTCTTGCTCTGCTGACAGAACAAGAGGTCACTGTCCATGGTCTCATCACAGGCCCAGATCCCAGTCAAGGGTTTGGAAATCCTTGTGCACCACAGTCACTCTCAGGGGCCAGCAGGCTTGAGAGCCAGGAACAGCCATGTTATTCTACCGGAGAAGCCCAGGGGGCCAAAGCTCCAAAGCAAACACAGCCACAGACTGTGTCTGAGAGGCCAGCTGGAACTGTGGGAAGAGCCCCAGACTCAAGAGCCTGCGGCTTGGGCTTTGGGCCTGCCACCACCACTGACTTGGGGAGGGGGTGCCTTTGGCCAGGGTACATCTCCAAACCTCAACCCCCTCCCCCCAATGCCCTCAACCTTCCCTTCCCTCCTCCGGGAGAAAGGATGTCACACCTTTGGGGGCTACCTCATGGAGGGAGGGAGGGGGACATAGGATGGTGTCTATGAGAGCACTCTGAAAACTAGGATTGCTATCGTCCTTGGTCCAGAAAGTCACCTCCCCTCAGCCTGAGTGAGCCTCTGCTTGTAGTGATCTCTAAGGTCCCTTCTGTGTGTAACAGATTATCTATGGGGCAGGGGCTGCAGTGCAGAGGTCAGCCCTGGCTTCAGGAAGCACTGCCTCTACCCCCGATGGCTGGATGACTCTGGTCAGTCTGTCAGTAAATGTTTATTAAGTGCCCACCACGTACCCTGGGGAACGCCTTAAGTCAACTGGTCTGTGGAGAGGGGAGCGGGAGGGAGGGAGGAAGGAAAAGAGAGAAGGGGGAGGGAGGGAGGGGGAGAGAGAAGGAGGGAAGGAGACGGAGGGAAGAAAGGAGAGAGACAGAGAAAGAGGGAGAGGGAGAGACAGAGACAGACAGAGAGAGGGAGGGAGAAAGGGAAAAAGAGAGGGTGGAGGGAAGGAGGGAGGGAGGGAGGGAAGGAGACAGAAAGAAACAGACAGACAAGACAGAGAGAAAGTGACAGAGACAGAGAAGGAGAGAGACAGAGAAAGAAAGAGAGAAAAAGAGAGAGAGAGGGTAGACAGAGAGAGAGACAGAGACAGAGATGGGAGGGAGGGAAGGATGGAGAAAGAAAGACAGAGAGAGACAGAGACAGAAGAGAGATAGAAAGAGGAGAAGCAATGTGGCATAGTAGGTAAAGTCCTGTGTTTGGCAAGAAGGCCTTGGTAATCCTACCTGGGACCAAATAAGCTGTGGGAACCAAAATTAGTTATTTAAGCTCTCTTAGCCCTGATTTTCTTATCTATAAAGTATGTTGAATTCAGCTCTGACTTCTAAGCTTCTTTCTTGTTCTTAAAGCAATGACACAATGATCTTTGTTACAAGGTAAATTTCTTAAAGTAGAGATGATTTTGTTTTCTGTCTTTGTCTCCCCATCATCTAGCACAGTATTTGGCACAGTGCACTTAATAAATGTTTGTGGATGGATGGATCAATCCTTCTTTTTTAGAACTTAAAGAACTTTATCAGAATGATGGCCTCCAGTTGTCTCCCAAAAATGATATACCCCAAATTACTGTCCCAAGGCCTTGGCTGAGCTCCCACAAAAGCAAAAAAAGTTTCCATCTCTATGGAGAAATCCCACTAGGAGAAATCTCCAATGCATTAAGAATTTGGGGTGAGGGAAAGGCAGAGAAGGGGTTAGTGAGAAAGGGTAGGTGAGTACAATGAGAGTTGGTACTGTGGAAATGTTGAAAAACACTCATAGATGATGTTCCCAGCTTAGTGGGTCATCCTACTATTTATCTTGCTCTGTCAGAAAGTCTGTCCAAAGGAATGATTAGACAAGGAACACTGCCCTATGATCAAACATTTACAAATACTTCCTCTCTGGGACATTTATTCCCCTATTCCTCAGGTCTGGTTGACTGTCTTTAAGTCTTATCTCAGGTAACCAGAGAAAGGGAAAGGCTGAGTACTCACAATTTGACCAGGGAGTGGAGGGTTACAAAAGCTTCAGGATGGATGAATCGGATGACATTCCAGCTCAGGTCCCTATAACATCCAAAGGAGATAGGGGAGGTGCAGTTAGGAAAGGCAGGGAAGCTGATCATTGCTGACTTAGTTTCCCCATCTGATATTCTCATGATTCTTTATAACACTAACTGTAACCCACTCAAGGAGGAAGGTAGCACCTGGCTCCAGGTTTCTGTCTGGTCCCCCAAGGAACACTAGAGGCAATAGTAAGGCTCAAAGCCTCAAAGGCCTTTGGGTGCCAGTCTGAGAAATGATTTGAGGAATCATAAATATTGCTGACACAAGCCAACAGTTCAGCAGCATATGGATAGGGGGAACTTAGACAATCTCCAACAAATTGTCTCAGTCCTAAATGCAAAAGAAATTATGTGTGGATTACAAGCATATATCAATTGTATATGTACAAATGTATCTATGGGCACATATTATCCATAGATATATGTATATAGATTTTATTTAGCCATAAATATCCCCAAATATGCCTGAATATCTATATGTGTACATGTCTTTATAGAAATGAGTATATATGTACATGATATGTGTGTATATATGTATATAGATATACACACATCCCTACATAGAGAAATGTGTATTTTTTTCTGTTTATATATATACAGGAGTGTGCATGTATATGTATTGGGGGGGAGTGCAGTGCCTTTTACCAGAAGCCTACTGCCCTTCCCCAGAGCTTCCAGGACAACCCAGGCTACGCTAGTACTCACAGAGCCCGAAGGACAGTCAGCTGGCTGAAGGTGTCCACACTGATTTCCCACATCTGGTTGTGCTGAAGGCCACTAGAGCAGCAAGAGAAAACAGGGTGAGAAAAGAGAGGGGACAATGGGGAGGCTCTGGCCTTGCTCCCCACTCTAAGAGGGAGGGACAAGCTCCCCAATTCTCCTGGCCTAGGAAGAAAGGTCCCAGCCCGAGGAAGTCACCAGGATTAAGTGGAGCAGATGGGTATCCGGTTGCACTGGGTAAGTGGGTCAAGAAACAAAGCTACAAAGCTACCAGTGTGGTCCCCGGGAGTCGCCTTTCAGAGCTCCCACTGGGTCTGGATTCCAGCCCCAAGCCTTCTTTGTCACTGAACTCTCCCGCTCTTTGGTGTCCTCCCTAGGTCCCTGGATCAATTAGGCTTCCCCTATCCAGGATTTAATTGAAGTGGGAGTTTCCTGGCTTCATTGACCCATTAAATATTTGCCCCCTGGATCAGTAGCAATCTTTTCTAATTTCAAGGATTTGTCATCCCTCCTCTCAAGTTCTTGGATCAGCAATATGATTCTAGACTTCCAGGAACAGGTAGATGGCACAGTGGATAGAGCACTAGTCCTGGAGTCAGGAGGACCCAACTTCAAATTCAGCCTCAAATACTTAGCATTTACTAACTGTGTGCCCTTGGCCAATTGCCTCAAAAAAAAAAAAAGACTTCTGTGCTTCTAGAATAGTTGAGTCCTACATGCCCACGAACAAATTGGGTACCCTTTCAGGGTAGGAAAGTTGTCTCCTAAGTGTGTAACCTGGGGGGATAACTTGGGAGAGCTGTATGAACTCATGGGATATGTAATTACATCCCTCTCTTTTTTAGGGTTGTGAGGCTGGTCTCTAATATAACTGTACCCATTCTACACCTGTAATAATTCTTCCACCTTACCCATTTCTATTTCAGGACAATCTACCAACAATCTTCCTTTTTTTGGACTGGGTGTTAGCCCTTCTGGGAAGTTATCCCAATCTGAATAGACACAGCAGCTATAAAGTTGCCATTGGAAAAAAAGCCCCTCATCACTATCCCCATATGCCATTCTCTCTCTTAGCATACCCACCAGGAAAAAAGAAAACATTTTACTTATAAAGGTACATGATAAAAAAAAGTTTGGAAACCATTATTCTAAAGGAACCGTGGCTGGCACTGGGGGGAAAGCATCCTGGTCTTGGGCTAGAAAACAGATCTGTCTCTGGGTTCTCTCTGGGCCTGTATTGGATCTGCCCCATTCCTCCTCACAACCCAGGAGTCCTGAAGAATCCTCTGGATGTGATATGGAGAGAGCCTCAGGAACGTGAGGGGATCTCCTAGTAATTTTTAAGAAGAGGATGCTTTTTCCTTCACAACCCACCCTCCTCTTGAACCACACCCTGATCCTGATAGCCACGTGGGACAGAGTTGGCTCAGACTTGCATGGAAGCAGAAAGGGTAGAAATGGTCAGGCCCAGAAGCCCTCTCAGCCCCCATACCATCTTTGCACTTAGAGCCCAAAGAGCAACTCTTGTAAAAAAAAAAAAAAAAAAAAAAAGTGACATTTTTTCAATGAAATTCCAGGCTGTTTCCTAGATTGGACCTGGCCCTGTGTAATCCCACCTTATAGAGTCATGTGTATACTCTCTCCCTAGCTTCTCCCTACTGCATCCTCCCATTTCTCTACCAACCCCTGCAAGGGAAATTTAGCTTTCAACCAAGCTCCTCAAGAAAGCCTTCCCAGACATTCATTCTGCAGCTGACAGAAAAGCTCTTTCCTTTCACCCTACTCTCTTTTCTTGCATTTCTGTTGATTCTGTTGGTGTATTTGTCTTGTTCCCTTCCTCCTCCACTGCCACTGAACCATCAGACCACTGGTTCAGGCACCATGGCTGCTCCTTGTTCTGAGCCCCAAATGTACCCCACGTGCCTTCTCCAGAGCTCAATGGTAACAATGATAACACCTCCCCCTTCTGCAGAGCCTGTCAATTCTGAAAACCCTGCAACGGGGTGGTGTAAATCTCCCTTAGCCAAAGCTAAGCTTCTGGACTTTCTGCCTGTTCCTCCAGCCTGGCTCTGAGCAGTCAGCTTGGATTCCCGAGCCTCCCTCCTCACTCACATTTCTTCCAGTTTCTGACACCTGCGTAGGCTGGGCAGCTCCTCGATTTGATTATGAGAGAGTTCACTGCAGGGAGGAAGGAAAAAGCCAAGACAGTAAAGCAGCAGGCTGTGTGGATGTGGAACAACAGTATTGTAGGGATGGGGAAAGATGATCTGGGGAAGGGCAATGGAGGGGTTATCTCCCCTACCCAGTGGGAAACTCAGGAGGTCCCAGGGCGCAGACCCACTGCTCACACATTGGACACTTGGACATCAATTTCCTCCTTCCCTCCCTGGAACCTGAAATGACTTACTACTCTCTCCCCCTTCTCCCATCCTTTTATCTCTACTAAACCTTGACCAGGAGAGTCAGCATGGGATTTTTCCTATGAGATCTGGCCCAGCTTCATTGACTAGGGACTGGGAAATTGGATAAGGGAAGGGGATGGAAGCTAGAGAGAAGACCCTTGAGGGCAGCAGAGAATGGAGGAAAGAAACTAGGGGAAATAGTGGAAAGAGGCAAGGTGAGGGAAAATGAGCAAGAATCAGTGTTATGTCAATTGATGTTGATTTATGCACATAATCATCTTTCCAATTAAGAGTTCTGGAGCCATCTGCTCAGAGAATTTTTGGTAATTATGGAGCCTGTCTGGGTGTCCTCAGAGCCAAAACCAGAGACAAGGAGAAAGCAAAACTCCCTTTGCCTTCACAGATAGCAGGACTACACAAGTGCTCCTAGGATCCCGTGGGAGATTTATTTCCCTTGTGTAAACCCAGATAGGAAGGAAGATTTGTCTTTAGCAGTCTCTCAGGAGGGCCTGGGTCTGTCTCAGGGGCACCATCTAACCTAGCAGGATAGGAGTAAAATGGGCATTTCTAAGGTCATGGGTAAAAGGAGATTATGAGGTCAGGGCTGGGGCAGGCCCAGGGGCTACTCACAGGACTCGGAGTCTGGGGAGCTGCTGGCACATGCCCAAGGGGAGCAGCCGAATGCCTGCCCTCGTCAGGGTCCTGGGGGGAGAAGACAAATAGTGTTGGCACCTAGCCTAGAGCCCGTGACCCCCCTTTCCCTCCAACTTTACTCCACCGCTTCCCCACTCTGTATCTGTGGATCTGATGTTGATTTGGGAAGACAGAGGCAACAATAGAATGAGAAAAAAGGCAGGGGGTTGGGTTGGGAAGAAAGTACAGAGATATTTGTTTGGGTAAGGGGTAAGGAGGTTCCAAAGTTTAGCTTTCAATTTCCTCAAGAAAGTCTTCCCACCAATTCCTCAGCTGACAGAATAGATTTCCCTGTCTCTCATCTCACTCCCTTTTATTGCACTTATTTATTTCTGTGGATTCCATGTGTATATTCATCTTGTCCCTCTCCTCCTGTTCCCTACTCTCTGCTACTGAGCTATTAGGTCACTTGGGACAGGAACCATACAGCATTAGGGCAGGCTGGGGTAGAAAGTGGGGCAGGAAGCCAGGGATCCAAGGACATAGAGGAGAGAGCATGCACTGCTTTGGTCATGTGGAATAGGAATACCCAGGGATCTCAGAGAATATGAAGAATTATCTCTATCCCATCTCAGGGCCCAGTCTTCCCCAGGAACAAAAAACAGATATAGATCCTCAGGAAAGCTTTACTTCTTCCTGGGAAGGCAGTCGAGAGCATTGCTAATTGAGCTCCCTTGATGGCCTTCTCATTCTGGAGCCTCTCTCCAGCCCCTGGGTACATTCCTCCTAGAACCATCATTTTGAGGAAGGGCCCAGGCCCACCATCTCTCATTCCTTTCCTGGCTCTTCTTATCACTCTAGAGACTTTGTCAACATTTCTCCTCCCTTCCTTTTTCAGTTCTCTTTCATGTCTTCTTTTCTCATTAAAAAATAAGTTCCTTTTGTCCTTGTTAAAAGGAAGGTTCTGTGCATAGATAGAGGAGAAGCTTACATGAATAGGGAGAAGACAAAGTTGGATAAAAGATAGGGTTAAATTGGAGAATGAGTGTTAATACAAGGAATGTTGTATGTTTTAGCTGAGAACTGAGACCAAGGAAACCGATGGTTCAGTTTTCTCAACTGTATTACAAAGATCAGACTTGCCATTTCTAACTGTATAAGTGGCAAGAAAAACAGAATCAATTGCTTAATCCATAAACATTTATTAAGTACCTACTATATGCCCAACTCTGTGCTAAGCATTGGTAGAAGCAAACAGAAATAGAAAGAAGGCAGTCTGGCTAACCATCTGTCTCCTCTGGCACTAGAGCTTCCCTATGGCTTTTGAGCAAAACAAGTTAAAGGATCAAGCTAAAAAAATTCATCATATGTAGTTAAGCTAAAGAACAGGATGGAAGCCGTAGCCCCACATCTTGCCATGTTGTGACCAATGGTGAAACCCTGAATGGGAAAGGTGTAAGTGCTAGCCCATGGAGCCAAATCTCTGGGAACAGAGTTCTCCTCCCAGCTAGCTGGCTCCAGGCCCACCTGGACGACCAGAGTCCGGAATAGAAGTCTAGCCAGTGAGGGACCAGATATGGGCCAACTGGCTGGGAGTGACTTCATCACAGAGTCCCAGATTTAGAGTTAGAAAAGAACTGAGAGATCCTTTAGTCCAGTTCCCTCATGTTATAGAGGGAGCAGGTTCAGAGAGGGGAAGCTGTTCCCCCAAGAATACCCAGATAATATATAGCAAAGCTGGGATCTGAACTCCCTTTGTAATGTGCTTTCCTGTATCCTCTGATACCTCAAGAAAAAGATCTCCTTTGAGCAGATCTAGGGTAGTGATGGTGGGGAGACAGGAAACATGGTGGGGAGACAGAACATAAGAATGGTCCTCAAAATGTATAGGCGTGGGGTGGGACACTGCTACTTACAGGATCTCCAAACTGGTAGTGCCTTTCAGATCAGGAAACTCTCTGATATCAGTCGCACCATTCAGTGACCTAGGAATGAAGAGCAGGTCAAAATGGGTTCTCTGCTAAGGAAAGGGTTGAGAATCCTTCTTGTTAATCCCTCAAAACTTAATTTTCTTCCTCCAGGGACCTCATCTTCTAAGGTTCCCACAGAACCTCCCTTTAATTTTTCCTACACCAACCATAGTCAGTATTTAGCTATAAGGGAAGCCCAATATAGCTGAAAAAAATATATCCAGTTGGGGTCAACCCACCCCACCAGAACAGGAAAACAAGGAATAAATAGGAATAGAAATGCTAGGGGAATTCCTATGCATTTTGACCATGAGAAAAAACTCAACAAGCAACATAAAAATTGGAATTGTTTTTTTTTTTTTTTAAGTCAACAGCTTAGATCCTTGCAATCAAAAATCTACAACATTGACACTAAGAACAATGGGCTTGTATGAGTAGTCATCTAGATATCTTGTACAAATTGATAGTCCTAGGAACCCTAAATACAAGTATTTGTTTAAGCCAAGAAAGAATTAGATTTCTTATATTTTGTATCTCCCTATCCAGGCTCTAGCTACAGATTTCAGATGGAGAATTATGTATTCTTTCATTCATGCAAAGAACACTTATTCTAAACGTACTATGGACAGAAGAACTGTACTAAGTGCCTGGGGAAATACAAAGAAAAATAAATACTGTCCAGGCCCTCAGGTAGTTTACACTCTAAAATGGGAAGATGAGACATGTCAACAGAAAATTATAATACAACCTGGAATATGGTAAATTCCTTTAAGAGAAAAATAAAGAGCTAAGAGATTACTCCTTGAGAACAAGTGCTGTCTCATTTTTGTCCTGGAATATAACCCTGTTAGTTGTCTGTTTATTCATTAAAATATAAGGAATGATTTATAAGTAATTTATTTATATTTTAAGTAATTAATTTAAATTTATGTATTTGGATTTTAAGTAATTTACTTTAAATAAGTTTAAAATATGTAAGTTTAATTTTTAAAATTTATAAAAGAACTCTAGATTTTCATTTATTTTTTGATTTAAGTATCACCTGGAACCAGTTTAAGTTTTCATTAGACTAATAAATTTTCCATAATTATCCCCTTTCCCTGATATAATAATAGTAACAACAGCAACAATATGTGTCAATGTATGATTTGTAAAGCACTTTCTATCTGTCCTCCCCTTTGAGGTAGCTGCTATCATCCCTATCTTTGCTAACAAGGAAACTGAAGCTGACAGAGATAAAGTGACTTGCCTAAATGACAGAGCTTATTGATATGTCTGAAGAAAGATTTGAACTCTGAGTCCTCCTGATTCCAAGCTTACTTATCTCCTAAATTAAGCTGCTTTTGCTATAAAATCACATTAGACATCTAGACTTCCTTTAGGAGCACTGTTCTTTCCCCTCAGTCTGATCTCCTTAGGGAACTATGCTCCTCTGGTATATAGAAGGGATCACCTGATTCCTGAACCTCTAGGCAGTTCCATGGGATGATGGGACACTTCTTGGAATTGAGTCTCTTTACATGAGCAATGTGTGCTTCTGTTTTCTCATCCAAGCCATAAGCCAAGAGTAGAGATGAAGTTTTATCCTTTTTCTGCATCATCTTCAGTATCATCATAAATAGATCAGGGGCTCAAAAGATGTTTGTCTATGACGGTGGACTAAGCCATGTGGAGCAAGGAGAGAGGAAGTGGGAGCTGAACTGAGCTTTGGGAAAGGGTATAGATAAAGACAGCATGTCTTCCCCTCAAAGGCAACCTAAGTCAGGAGAAGTCAGCTTTTTTCCCAATTCAACACATGGAACCAAGCAAGAACTATATCCATTCTTCTTCTGTATAACTAGGGAAATGCCAGTATAGTTTTAACAACCATATCTCAGAAAAAAAAACAACATATGCACAATACAGTTTTAAAATTTAATCAGCAGTATATAATACTTTATCTGCCTCTTTCTTAAGTCTGGACAATCAGTAAAATAAAAAATCAAGTTCTGATTTGTAGCAGTTACTGAATTCTAGGATGTAAATGCTCATGTTGAAAATTTAACAGCATTTCTGGTGATTAAGAACTAGTCCTAGTAGGATTAGCAAATCCTGAACAAACTCTAAGAACTGGGTTTTTGTTAATACTAATACTGCTACTAATAAAAATTCTTATTCTGAAAGTTAGTTATCCTCTTCCTCATTTTTCTGTATAGGTACTATGCTAAGTACTTAATATTATCTTAATATCTTAATTAGTATCTTAGTATTAAT
The DNA here is from genome assembly GCF_048593235.1 of Sminthopsis crassicaudata. Taxonomy (NCBI): domain Eukaryota; kingdom Metazoa; phylum Chordata; class Mammalia; order Dasyuromorphia; family Dasyuridae; genus Sminthopsis; species Sminthopsis crassicaudata. Next base: position 97,643,973 of record NC_133620.1, on the reverse strand, counting down.
TAGTCATTAATATTATATTATTAATATTAACTCATTAATATTATCTCATTTGCTCCTCACAACAACTTGGGAAGTAGGTCATTATTATCCCCATCTTACCCCCATTTGCCTCTGAGACAGAGGTTGTGACTTGCTTAGGTCATTATAGTAAGCTAATAGGTGTCTGAGGCTGGATTTGCACTCAGGTCTTCCTGACAACAGACCCAGTACTTTATGCACTGTATAACCTAACTGCTCCACATTGGCCAGTCCTTTTCTTCATACCATATACATGGACATGTCATACATAACAAGACTGATAAAACTGGTGAAAAAATCTCGAATGGAAGTATTTCCTGTTCTTGAAGACAGATCATTTCACCCGTTTTCAGATCTAGGGAAATCTAAGGAAGCTCCAAAAGGTAAAGTGATATTCTGGACTTCAAAACTTGTTTTGGAATGGGACTTGCTAATTCTGCAAGGAAATTCTCTAAGGACTTTAATCAATGGAACCTTTGTCACGAAGAAGAAGGAAATATTAAGGAAATTCGAGAAGGGCAAGTGAATGGAAGAAGGTGGAGATAAGTTCTAACTACTTGCACCAACTTACAGTGTATGAAGCTTTGGCAGGTACTGAAAAGCTGACCGTCCCACAAACTGGATTGGGTTGTCATAAAAGTGGCTGGAACGAGAAGACCCAAACTCCCAAGTCACTATATAGCTATAACAATTCTCCCCAAGCCCTTTTATCCAGTTCTAACTTGGTTCTTCCATTTTTTTCTCCTGTCAATGGGAAATGAGTTCAGAGAGACTGAGAAGACATAATAAGCCTTCTTGTTTCTCTTTGGGAATTCTGGAAAGGCAGTTCCATCCAGACCCACACCCCACTCCCGCTACCAGAGAGTGCTGGCCCTTACATGGTCTGTAGTAATGGGTTCCCCACAAATGCCTTCTCAGGAATGGCCTTGATGTTATTGTTATGGAAACCCCTAGGAGAGAATAAACCACAGACAGTGAAGAAATGAAAGAGAGAATTAGTACAATGCGGAAAAATAGACAATCCTTTTAGCTTTGTATTCCTGGAGCAGAAAATTCAATACATTTGGTGACCTTTGAAGGTCTCTTCCAGCCTTAAACCTGAGAGCCTAAGATCCTATGACCTGTTTCTGAGCCTAAATGCTCTGAGTTCAAATTTTGCCTAAAGCTCTTCTTTGTTATAAACCAAATTCCTCTCCTTTGTTCTGGGAGATCTGAGAAAAGAAGAAATAAAGTGTCTCAAAACTTAAGCTGTCTTTAAAGAAGCTATAGGCAACATGGACTTCTCCAGAACTGGAAGCTGAATGCTGAGTTTAGATCCCCACATATAGGGTTACTCCAGAGGAGATCTGGGTGGGCAGGACTATTTTTCAGGAAGGATGCTTTGGTAAAAAGAACAAAATCTCAGAGTGGATGGCTAGCTTCAGGACCACTGATGCAGAGGAACTGGGGAAGGATATTTACTAACAATGATCGCAAAGGCTGTGTAAGAAACCTTAAGCACCTGTGTCTTCAAGAAGACAAGCAAAACAGGCTAAGTTATAATTTTCGTATGTGCTTATGGACAGATCTGTGGAAGAAATGAGGTCAGTGGTACCAAGGGAGCTAATTTCCTGAGCCTGGGGCCATCCAAAATGAGCTCTCTTAGCTTTCCTCTTAGATAACTAAAAATCTGTCTCTTTGCTTTCCTTTTCTTCTTTTGCTCATGTATCAGTGGAAGAAATGCCCCTCTGGTTTTTCAAAACTAACTTCTTCACTGGTGCCTTTGATCCCATCACCCCACTCCATTCCTAGATGGTCTTCCCATCAGCCATCCCTTCTATCTTGCATCTTCATTGTCTCCCTCTCTAAAGCTTTTTCCTCTCTGCCAACAAATATGCTTTAATATTTCCTTTCTTTAAAAAACAAAATAAATTTTCTTCCCCAGTGGCTTCGGTGATGTGACTCTCTCCAATTTTCCTTGGATGTTTATAAGTGGCCCTTTTCCATCCCCTTCAGAGACTCAGCTTCCTCTTTCTGCCCCCCAAATGCACGTGTCTCCCCACCCTTCACTGATATAAGGTCCTGAGCTTACTTCTGCCTACATTCATACTTGGAGAAGTTCATCAACTCTTATGCCTGACCCTCTCATATTTAAGACTTCCAAATCTTCATCTCCACCCTGAGTTGCTCCCTTATTTTCTATGGTACATCGTTACCCGGATGCCCTAACATCAGTTCAAATTGAAAATGTCTCTAAATGAAATAAAAGCTTATGATGGATTGGTTAATTGTCTCATTTCCTGCCCTTCATAAACCAATTCCTCCTCTTGACTTCCTTGTTTCTGCTAATAGAACCTTCTCATCATCATCCAGATTCATCTCTGACTCCCTCTTCCTGGCAGCATGAGGTCCAGTTGTGGTGAGGGCGCTAAGACAAAGACTATGCTATGTATCTGGGGGGAGAGGCAATCCCAGGCCAGGAAAGGCGAAGAATCATTTCTCTTGATGACAAATACAGTAGAAATGCTTCAAGCCAGGCTAATGAGGTCTGTGAGTATTTATTCCTAAGCTGTTGAGGGAGCAAAAGCAACTTTAAAGGAATGTGGACAGGGAGAGGATGAAAGCGGCCCGAAACAGGGGTTCCCTCTGCCTCCATCCCAAACCCTCTGAGATAGCTGACTTCTCTCCTAAGAAGAGGAGACCCATGGAAACCTACAGAGGCTCTTACAATTCCTGGAGTCTGCCAAGGGTCCGGATGGCCACAGGGAACTCCAGCAGCTCATTATAATTCAGGTCTCTGGAAGGCAAGAGCAGAGCAGTTATTAAAAGGGAGGCTTAACAGGGCATGGCAGGGTCCTGGAGAAATGGAAACTTGGCTCTGGATTCAACCAGAGAGATGGGTTTTCCAACCTTGGGGATCCAGCTGCCAATGTCTGGAAACAAATATTCACACTCCATCCTGCGCCCCAAATCACCAGCCATGCATTTTTCCCTGTAAAAAGAGACCATCTGGGAGGAGGGAAGATTCACCGAGAGGAGCTAATTTCACCCAAATGGCCCCTTAAAACATAGGCTAACTCCAGGAGACATTGACCTATTCCTAGAGATAGAAAAATGGGGAAGGGTTAGCCATGCTCTTTCCTTTTAACGTCCTGTCACCAGGACTTCCAGAAAGAGCTCTTGCTCCTGCTAGAAGTTTCTCTTGGCATTCCCAGCCTGTTCTGTGGTCCTATTATAGAATGGGACCATGTTGCAGATTTTTAAAGATTTATGTTTGCCTTCATATGCATGAAATTCATGTCATTTCTAAATGCCCTTAATCTGTGATCCTTTTGCTCAGGTGCCTACCCTGGTGCCTCCTCAGTAATTAGACTGCTCAACCTTTTCTTTTCCTCCCCAGCATCCAGTTCCATCCCCTTCACCCTCACCCCCACCCATCCAGCTCATCCTGTAAGAGACAATGAGTCAGAGATCCCCAGTGAAATCCAGATGCTGGTCTAGGTAATGAATGGTAAGAAGCCCAGGAGGGTCTAGAGCCCTCAAGATGACACCATTCTTTACCTTCTCAGGTCAGCTTCCTAAAGCCACACCCATCCTGACAACTCGGAAAAGGCTAGAGCATAGGGACCACGTGGAGGCCCTTTAATTATAGGGCACCTAAGCAGGTTCTGTGGGTATAAATACCATGTTAACACGGCGATAATGACAGACTCCTCCAGATTGCTGGGTCATTACATTTAATAGTCCTGCAGGTAATTCATGGCAACTCTGCACCAGGGCTGAGAGAACCCAGACAAAAGTCTGACTGCCAGCCAACAGCTGCATCATTGTCCCCTAACTTCCCCCTCACTAATTAACCTATTACCCTTAAATCCCTCCCTTGCCATTCATCTATACACATTACATAACCCATTCAACTCCCTCTGCTTCTCTACCAAGGCCAGTTCCCTGCTCCACTGCATTCCAAACTTAATATCCAAGCAGAATATTCCATGGTCTGAGAAGGGGAAGCGATGGCATGGGATCTTCCAGGACATCTAATCCAATTTATGAATTTTCCCCATAAAGAAATTAAAATCTAGAAAAGCTAGCTGACTGTCCTAAGGTCACACCAATTGTAAGTAGAATCGATTCTCTGCCTCAGAAATAAATTCAGTGGCTTTTCCATTACCTCACTCTGACCTTCAGTCTGAAGAAAGGAGCTCTCGTTGCAGTAGAGGGATTAATATTAGACAACAGAAAAGGACTTTTCACACTACCACAGGTGGTTGGAGACTAGACCTGGGTTATTGGGTTACAGGAAGTAGAGGCGATGAGAAGGAACAGGAAATCCCTTTTCTTAGACGTTGGTATGCTTTGAGTTGAGAGGAGTTGAACCTGGAGACAGAGGCATAGTGAAGGAGAACTTTACGGGCAGTCAGGTGCATGGATTCAAGTTCTATTCTGCTCATTGTATAGTCAAGAGCAAGTTAATTCAATTCTCTGAGCCTCAAGTTTCCAGCCCCCTTCAAGATGGGGAAAACAACTCTCTTGCAGCAGGCTCACAGATTTGTTGGAAGGAAAGTGTTTTTATAAAGAACTAGGTAAATGGAAATTATTATTGTGGATCCTTCTCTGAAATTCTGGGATTCTTTATCTCCAGGTAAGTCCCACTTAATGGCAACTTCCAGAGAGACTTTTGTAAAGTCGACTCTTCATGCTCCCCTTAAGAATGATGATATATTCTCACAAGAAAATTAAAACTCACTCCAAAAGACAATGAATGAATGGAAAAAGAGCTGTTACAAAAAAGAAAAAATGATGAAGTAAGGAAATGATTGCTTCCAAACAGACTGGAAATCTAAATAAATTCAAAGAAGGCTTAGTTAGATTCATGGACGACAGCTTAATCTAAAGTTAGACAACACCAAGGGAAAGAGAGTTTTCAAGATTACCTAGGTTTTGAACCTGTGTAGATATATAGTTGAGAGTTGGATGGGCTAAATCCGACTACCTCATTTGTTTCTAATTTAAGATGTTTTGAAAGGATTGTCCCTAAATCTTCGAAACTGATCTCAGAGACAACCACATCTTCCTTCAACCTGTGCTCTGTCACCCCTGTGGTGACAAAACCCAAAGTTGAGAGGCCATAAGGCTGACTCCCTGGGGCAAGGTTGATGCTCCTTTTTCTTGTCACTTTCCCTGATCCTTGATGCAGAAACAAAACTAGATAATTCTGTCTTTTTGTTGTTGTTGTTCAGTCATGGTCAACCCTTCATGAGCCCATTTGGGGTTTTCTCAGTAGAGATACTGAATAGTTAGCCATTTCTTTCTTCAGATCATTTTATAGATGAGGAAACCAAGGCAAATAAGGGTAAGTTCTTTGATCAGAGTCACAGCAAGTATCTGAGGCCAGATTTGAAATCAAGAATATGAATCTTTCTGCCTCCAGCCTTGAAACTCTCTTGGAACTGCCCTTCCTCTGAAAGTGCTTTTCCAGAAGTAATCTCAGAAGCTGAGAGAAAGAAAACTGAAGAAATAACTCAGTTGAGAATTGGAATAGGCAAAGAGCTCATGACGGGGGCGATATTTGTACATTTAGTCAAGAAATTAAGAGAAATTAACTGCAAAAAATTACATTTGCTGTCCTTCATGCCTTATTACTCAGGATTCATGGCATCCTTTCTTTTCCTTCATGAAGGATCACAAGTTCCACCAACTACCTAAAGCTGCTGATTTCCCTTACTGTTAATGGCTTCTTTCCCAGGCTACTTTCTGTTTTATTATTGTGTATTCTCTCTTTATGAGAATAGAGACTGTTTTATGCTTTTTATTTTTATCCCTTTACAGTGCCCAGAACATAGTAGATGTTTAATAAATTGGTTGATTGAATAGCAAATTACAAACAAATGAAGTAGTCTAGATTAGTCCATCCAAATATCTACAGTGGTTCAGTAATCTAGGTAATTTTGAAAACCCTCCTTACCTTCGTGTTGTGTCTGCATAGCTTCAGATTAAGCTGGGTTTTTTTCTTCTATGTAGCATTTTCTGATACACATCCCCATCTTTGCTTAAGGGTTCTTTCCATCTTTCTAACCAGCCAGAGTAGATCCTCCTAACCATACAGTCATAGATGATAGCAAACAATTCCTTTCCAGGTAGGGCACTGTGTAGAACCTGCTTAGAAACAACACCAGAGACACTGAGTTCTGGTTGGTGGCTTTGGTTTAACAGAGCTGCCCTTCTTGGGGAAGTTGGAAGCACAATATATATGGGAAGCAGCTGAAGAAATGTCCCTTCCTGGCAAATGATGCAACTGCTCACCTCCCTTCCAGAATGTTTTACAGTGTTCTGAATGCCAACTGGAAAACTGATTCATAATTTTATAGTCTATTATCTTTAATAGCCCAGAATCAAAAACAAAGATGGTGGAGTTAATTATTCTGCTCGTTCCCAAGAGCTCAGGAAAAGGTCCCAGCAAGGAGAATCTGACCACAGAGAGAAACCAACCTTCTGACCCTTCTACAAACTACAGCCTGCACCTTTTGGCAATTGCTACTAAACCTTTACACTGTTTTAGAGGCCATTTCATAAAATCAAAATGATTCCTAAACCTATGTGCTACAAAATAATCAGAGGATATTTTTAAAGTGCATTCTGACATCTACTTAAAGCAATGAAATGTACATCCACAATTCCTATGTAGAAATTAGTTGTGAGGGGGAAGAAGAAGAGGAGAGAAAGAGAAGAGAAGAGAAGAGAAGAGAAGAGAAGAGAAGAGAAGAGAAGAGAAGAGAAGAGAAGAGAAGAGAAGAGAAGAGAAGAGAAGAGAAGAGAAGAGAGAGAGAAGAGAGAAATAGACAAAGAGAAAAACAGAGACAGAGAGCCAGAGTCAGAGAAAGAGAAATTGGTTGTGGTCCAGTCCTGTGATTCCTTTGGAATTAAGGAATTAACTCTTGGTGAGGGAACTCTTACTTATAAAGCAGATTGCCAAATGTCCTGTGCCTAATAAATTTAGAAAGTGGCCCGATACAGTGAGAAGTTAATTGACTTGTTGAGGGTCAAAACAACAATGAGTGATTAAAAAAAAAAAATGAGGCCAGAATGCAGGGCTTCCTGATTCCAAGGCCAGACCTCTAGCCCTGGCCACATTCTGAAGAACTTCATTTTCTTAAGGTCCTGAGGATTGTTTGTAGGTGCTCAGAGAATCACAGAAGGTCAGAGTTGGAATGAGCATTTGTCCAACTCCCTCAGCTTACATAGCAAGTTGGTGAGAGAAGGAACATTAAAACTCAGGTCCACTGAATTATTTCATTACATCATGCACATTACAATTACATTTTAAATGGAGTCACAGCTGGCTACAAAGTGAAAGGTTCATGGTAGAATGTGAAGGGGGTTGAACGCTTAAGTAAACTCATAAGTAAGCATGGGATCTGGGAAGAGAAGATGGTAAAATAATTGGAATTAAGATGTAGCTTATTCTGGGCAGCTGGGTAGTGCAGTGGATAGAGCACCAGCCCTGAAGTCAGGAGGACCTGAGTTCAAATGTTGTCTCAGACACATGACACTTCCTGGCTGTGTGACCCTGGGCAAGTCACTTAACCCCAATTGCCTCAGCAAAAAAAAAGAAAAGAAAAGAAAAGAAAAGAAAAGAAAAGAAAAGAAAAGAAAAGAAAAGAAAAGAAAAGAAAAGAAAAGAAAAGAAAAGAAAAGAAAAAGAAAGATGTAGCTCATTCTGTGTATATTTCAGAACCAAGTATAGTTATGTGTGTGTATGTATGTATGTATATATACATATATAAGGCTTGAGAATTGTGAGTATTATTTATGGGCATGTAGGTTGGGCATAACTGAAATGACTGAACAAGAATTCATTTTTTGGTGTCATTCCTAGCTTTTCTCCTCACTTATGTAAAAATTAGTTCACACATATATTAGATTTTCAGATGTAATGAGTAACAACAGTTATGAAATTCATTTTCTAGGGTTCTGTTTGTGTTATTATTCTCATGACTGATTACTCATTTTATGCCTTGATTAGATATATCAATACTAGAAAACATAGAAGGAGGCAAAATTTTTAGTGTGACTTAAAAAATTTTGAGTCACTTAAATTGTGTCCTATTCTTCACAGCTCCATTTGAGGTTTTCTTAGCAAAGACACTAATGTGTTTGCCATTTCCTTTTTCAGCTCATTTTACAGATTAAAAAACTGAGGCAAATAGGGTTAAGTGATTGGTTTAGGATCATACAGGTAGGAAGTATCCAAGGCCAGATTTAACCTCACAAAAATGATTTTTCCTGACTTGGTAATCTATTCATTTCACCAACTAGTTGTTGTCTTATGAAACTTAAGACACTCCAATACATGTGTGAATAAAGATATTAACATTTATTTTAAAATAAGTAATTAAGAAATAATGAGTTTTAAGAATAAAATGTAAGCAAAACAATTTATTAATTTACTAATAGAACTTCTCTGTTGCAGACATATATGAATATGCTTTACACCTGGGTTTCCTGTTCAGACCATATCACTTTGTCATAGCTGGAACAAAAATTATGATAAACAACTTAAATCAAAATAGTTGATACAAAGATGATTCATTGATCAGGGTAGTAATTAGTAATATTTTTATCTGTGTAAAATTGAAACTCAAAGATACACTTTCTTTCACTCTCCGAGTGTTGCTCTGCTAATTTGCATCTCTCTGATAATAAGATTACTAATTGCCACTCTATAACATGGATTTAGGAACATAGACTCTTAGAGTAGAAGATAGTTACTAATTCTTCATTTTTGAAGAGGCTCAGTGACATCATGGGGTGGTGTCTTGACTTGTGCATAAATTGGATTTAAGTGAGGCAAAGTTACAAAAAGTATTCAGCCTCAGTCTCCTTTCCAGAATCATCAAAGACAAAAGTCAAGATGACTGGTAATGGCCCAGATTGTGGTGGATGACCTTGACGTCTTTGATGTCTGACTAAGCTGTAAGCGCTCCATAGCGGCTGCGTTAGCTGCCTTCGTGACCATTGGAACAAATTGTTCTCATCCGCCCATTCTGCCAGGGGAAGTCTTCACATGCTTGTGGTTGACATCCCTCTAAGAAGGAAATGGCAAACCACTCCAGTATCTTTGCCAGGAAAACCCCACATAGGGCCACAAAGAATCAGACATAACTGAAATGACTGAACAACAAAAAAACAACTCACCCACAAGTTTGAAGGCTGAAGGTTACCCTCACCTGATGGTTTACCAGAGTGACAGGCTGACAGACCAAGAGTCAGCAAACCTCAGGGACCAAATAGTTCAATGCCCTCATTTTAGAGATGAGGTAATGGAGGTTCTTAACTTCATTGTTAAGTTCATTGAAGTTAAGTAAATTTCTCAGGGCTATCTGAGGGAGAACTTGAACCCAGGTCTTCTTACCCCAGAGTCACTGTTCTTTCCTTAGAGGTCATTTTGTCCAACTACTTTCCCAGGGTAGGAAGAAATTTTCACTATAAATAACCCTTAATAGGCGGCCACTAGGGCTCTGCTATCTATCTTTAACATCTGCTCCCTTTGCAATTCGACTGTTGGACAGCTCTAGCTATTACAACTACAGCTCTAGCTATTACAACTACTCCTGGGATTTTGCTAAAGAGAAGAAGCAGGGTCCAGAGAATTCAGACACAGTCTCAGATCAGTTAGATCAAGTTCTGGGTAAGTCTAAGGAAGGTCACAGCCCCACAATGCACTTGGTCACCTCTCTCAAACTTCACATTGCAGAGCAGATGCCTATGTGCACTGGTGTTCCTTACTGTGCTCACTCAAGTTCATTCCTAGGAAATCACAGTTTGATGAAAAAAAAATAAATTAGAAATCTGTTTTCCTTAAATTCCAATCATAGATCTCAATTTTTTGTGGGGAAACACAGAATAAACGATTTTTTTTCTTTTATATGACAAGCCAAAGGATCCATCTTTGAGCCTTAGAAAACCCATTCAAGAGAACCAGGAAAACAATGCATACAATAACAGAAACATTGTGTGATAATTAACTTTGATAGACTTAGCTCTTCTCAGAAATATAGTGATCTAAGCAATACAAAAGACTCATGATGGAAAATGCTATCTATATCCAGAGAAAGAACTATAAAGTCTGAGTGCAGATTGAAGCATATTATTTTCACTTTCTGTTGCTGCTGTTTTTTCTTTCTTATGGTTTTTCCCTCTTGTTCTTATTCTTCTTTCACAAAATGGCTAATATGTAAATGTGTTTATGATGATTGTTCATATATAACCCATCTTGGAGATAGGAAAGGAGAGGGTAGGAGGAAGAAAAAAATTAGAGCTCAAAATCTTACAAAAAGGAATGTTTAAAAATAACTTTACATGTAATTGGAAAAAATAAAGTACTATTAAATGAAAGAAAAAAAGAAAGAAAGCCCACTTAGCCTTCTAGGTAGTGAGCTTTTTTTCAGAACTGTTTCAGGGGACTTTTGCCTTCATTCTTAGTTTTCTGTCCTAGATTCTAAAATTTCCTGAGCTCTTCTTTACAAGGTCGTTATGAATAAAAAGCTTTGTAAACCTCAAAGCACTTGTAAATGTGAGTTATAATAATAATGGCAGACATTTATGGGTTGCCTCAAGGGGTGCAGCGGACTTTAGATACATTATCTTATTTCATCTTCACTTCACTGAAGTAGGTATTTTATTAGCCCCATTTTACAGATGAGGTAAATAAAACTAAGAAGTGAAAGTGATCTGATTGGAGTCACACAGCTAACTATTGTCTGAGGCAAAATTTAAATCCAGGTCTTCCTTACTCCAAATCCAATATCCTATTCATTATTTTTTGTAATTCAGTCATTTTTTCAGTCTTGTCTGACTCTTTGTGACTTGCCTGGCACATAGTAAGCACTGCATAAATGTTTTTATTCAGTCATTTCAGTTGTGTCCAAGCCCATTTAAGGTTTTCTTGGCAGAGATACTGGGTGGTTTGCCATTTCCTACTTAAGCTCATTTTACAGATGAGGAAACTGAGGCAAACAGGGAAATGACTTGCTCAGGGTCATATAGCTAGTAAGTGGCTGAGGTCAGATTTTAACTCATGAAGATGAGTCTCCCTGGCTTCAGGTCTGGCTCAATATGAACTATGGTGCCATTTAGCTACCTTACTATTTACTATTAGTTCTCAAGGTTTGTGGATCCCTTTATTGAAGACTCCTCCCAAAAGCTTTTGTTTCTGTTAGTTATCTCTATCAGTGTTCACCATATTAGAAATTAAAACATCTTACCATTACCCTGAAAATAATTTTAAAATCATAAATCTCCTTATAGGGTCTTAGAAACCCCAGGCTATACTATGTCTGCCTCCCAACCTAAGCCTCGAATCGAAGTCTCTTGACTGACCCACATTGGCTCTCTGAGTTTCACCATGTGTTGTACCTGTTCCCTTTCTTTTACTGCTAGCACTGTCTCAAGGGGCTGGTTCCAGCATCCATGCTGTCTTTCCCATCTACTCCCTGACTCCTTGCATTCTAGACCACAAGAATATATTTCCTAGGATTTATTTAAAAGGAAAAAAGGGAAAATACACATTTTTAAAATGTGGTTACCATAATTGGACATTGGATATGATCTAATCAGTGAAGAATACAATGGGATTATCATCTCCTTTGAGTTGAACATTGATCTAATATAAATGTAACATAAGTTTGCTTTGTTTTATTTATTAGTAACCATATCACAGGGGCAATTAGGGCAATTAGGGCAATTCCACTGAATGGAGTCTTGCTCTACCCTTTATTTGCCTCAGTTCCTCATCTATAAAATAGAAACACAATGGAGAAGGAAATGACAAACCAATCCACTATCTTTGCCAAGAAAACCCCTCAGCTTTGTCCAGGGGGTCATATAGAGTCAGACATGACTGAACAACAACTTCATCATCTTGCTAGTTTATATTGAGCTTACAATCAATTAAAGCTTTCAGACTGTTTTTTTTATGACATGTTGCAAAATGTTCATAGTTGACATTCAAAGACAATTTAAACAAAATTGAACAATGTCTCCTCTATCCTGTACTTGAGCGAAATGATTATTTCAACCTAAGTGCAAGACTTATATTTTCCTGTCTCTGTCAACCTTAATGAACCTCAGTCCAGAAAGAGTAGAAAGAAAGAAGATCACTAAGAGAAAAGAGAAAGATCCTTTCTAAATTCCATCTTGTTTGTTTTGGTCCAGAGATCCCTTTGGGTCATTATTCTGGTATGTAATGTAATATCTATTCCTCTTAGCTTCATGTCCTCTGAAAAATCTCAAAAGTTTGCCAGTAATATTTCTATTTGAAATAGTAATAAAAATGTTAAGCAGGTAAGGACAGGGCCCGGTAGGACAACACTAGGAACTTGCTCCTCCCTCCCCATCCCCCAGGTTAGCATAATCTTTTTTATTAATCAACACCCAATCTCAGTCAGCTTTGAGTCACCCAACTTAGAATTCTTCATCTTTTTTATAAGGTTATCATTAGAAACTTTCATCAAATGCCCTGATGAATTCAAGTTACATCATGTTTGCAGCATTCCCCACTCTGTTCCTTTTAGTTGCCCCATATAAAAAGAAAATAAGATTAATTTGGCAAGGATGGCTTTTTTTTTCTTAATGAATTTACTCTGGTTCCTAATGATTACCATGATTAACCCATTCTGGGGTTCAACATCAGTTTATTGTTCTGTAGTTTCCAGGACCCATTTTTGTTCTACTTTTGAAAATCTTTGCTTTTCTCCAGTCTAATTCTAGCATTCTCCATGATTTTTCCCAGGTCACCAAGAGCAACTTCATGAATTTCTCATGACATTGAGATATAATTAATCAGGCCTGGATATTCAACACAATTAGATGTTTTCTAATCATTTCTTCATCTTTCTCATAGGGTTTCTAGTCTCTTACTCATGTTTTTTTACACTTTCTAGACTGAAAATGATTGAAGCTGACAGAAAAAAGAAGCAAAGTGTTTGAGTAGTTTTTTTCTCTTTTGTTTGTTAACATTTGTTCAGCTTTGGATAAGAGTATTATCCCTTTCCTTTTCTTCTTATCCCCCAAATTTCAATACATCTATCATCTTTTTAGATTATGATTTCCTTGAGGGCCTCCTCTCTTTGTATATTAGCACTAGGCTTGGAGTTGGGAATTTGAATTCAAATCTAACCTCAGACTTGCTGGCTGTGTGACCCTGGAAAGTCACTTAACCTCTGTTTATCTCAGTTTCCTCATCTGTTAAAAGGGAATAACAAGAGCACCTATTTCTCAGGGTTGTTGTGAAAATCAAATAAAATAACATTTGGAGAGTATTTAGCATAGTTCCTGGAACATAGTAGATAATAGAAAAATCTTGGCTATTTTTATTCTTTTTAACGATGTTTCCAGCATAGTAAGTGCTCAAAAAATGTTTGTTGATTTGTCTTTCAGTAGTACAGATAGCAACCCATCCTCACTTACTCATTTTGTGCTATTCTTGTTCCTATCCTCCCAAAAAATAACCATAGAGAATCCATTTGTAAGGTACTACCCATGTGTTATGTGAATATTTTGGTTGCTGAAGGGGACAATTTGAAAGAACATTTGTATACAAGAACACTGATAAAATCAGCTTGAGGAGAAACACAGATCTTTAGAGAAAAATGCTTGAGAAGAGACTGGGCTAAGTGGAATTGTTTGAAGGCAAAACACAAACTAATGTAAATATGGATGCAGTGCATTATAGTTTGTCAATTCATTTACACATAAATGCTTTCAGAATTTTGAAGATTGTAGCTAAGAAATTACAAATCAAATAACTGTTAAGTACTATGGAACAATTATATAAGGGCCATTGCCTTTATACCTGACAGAAAAAAATTCATATCTAAAGTTACTGTTTATGAAAAGGCTCTGATCTGAGGCTTCAAAAGGCAGAATAAAAGAAGAGGACCAGAGGAAGAGAGAATCTTATCTCCGTCTAATCTTTTTGCTTTTCAAACAATGATCCAGGTCCACAACTTGCCAAAAAAACTTACAGATCAAAAACTACCAAGTGAGAATTCAAAGAGTAGTCCTCTGACACCAGATCTAGCATCCATTGCATTACCCACATGTGAGACAATGTGACGAAATGGGAAGTATCTTGGTCAGAAGATTTGGTTTGATCCCAGGCTTCATCAATTACACACTTGGATTTTGGACAAAGGATCAGACCCTTCTAAACCTCAGTTTTTTTCATCCCTAAATTAGGGATAACAAAATTTGGATGAAGGCATAGATGATAATATATTTAAGGAATTTGCATCTCATTCTAAACAATAGGAATAGCTAATACATCGGATGATAGAGCCAAAATTTTAAAAGATCTTCACAGACTAGAGCAACGGGGATATATCAATACTTCAGTGGAGCTATAGTCTTATTTCATAACCACTCCTTCCAACAGTGCAGATCATAACCCCTTCGTATCTTCTCATCTTGTGTGAGCCTTATCCCAACAGTATGTTAAAGGTCTTTCTCTAGATCTCTTGAAGAGCCTAATTCTTTTGATTGATTATGGGTCATGCTTAAAAAACTCCACAATGTTTAACTGGTACAAATAATACAATTGTCCATCTGATCAAATGGAAATAACATATATGAAATGCTTTATAAACTTCAAAATACTATATTCCCCCAAACAGGAGCAACTGGAGCATCTCTTCACATCTTTAGGGAATATGTTTTCCATTTGGCCTCTACATTGGACTTTCTCTACAATGGTGGCAAACAACTTTGACAAGAATAGTCTCCCTGTTTTATGCTTCACTTGATAGTAATAATCAGAATATTGCAGAACAAAGCTATCTTTGTGTTGCCTCTAGCAAAAAATCTTTTAAAATTTTAATTCATGAAAAACAAAATATTAATTTTTTTAAAAACACAATCTTAATTTATGGATTAGAGATATCTTGCTGTTTTTTGCCTTCTCCAAGCAAGTACTTTAATAGTTTTTAAGAAACAGTTCTTTGAGCCCCTTGTAGTTTTTCAAGCCTTCAGTCAATTATGTAATTTTAAAAATGTAGACTGCTTTGGAATGGCATTTGCAACAACTCACCTGAATCTATTAACTTTAAATTTAATAGTGACAAATAGAAAGTTCTGCATGGTTTAAAAAAAAAAAAAAACAATCTCCATGTACAAAAGGGGGGAAGTGCTTACTAGGCAATAATTCCTAAGAAAAAGATCTGGGAATTTTAGTAGACTACAAGCTTAACATGAATCAATACAAAAAAAGTTTGTTTTTTTGTGTGTTTGTTTTTTGTTTTGGGAGTTTTGAGTTTTGTTTTTTTTTTTTAATTTTTGGTTTTTTTAGACTAGGTTTTGTTAGTTTCACCCAGGCTGGAAATAAAGTTGCTATTCAAAGGCCCATTTCTATTATTAAACATCTTGGAAGCTTTGACCTGTGGCCCCAAGCTCTCAGAGGCTAACAATTTGACTAACTGCAGCTCAGAACTCCAGTCTCAGCCTCCCCAGGGATTATAGGTGATTGATTGAGGATCCAGGCAGATCTTTAAGTCTGTAAACTGCATTGGTAGCAGGAGGTTTTCAAAACCAATGAAATCAAAAGTCTATCTTATCCCCATTATGCCTCTGAGTGTCTCGAAGAAACAAAACAAAACAAAACAAAAAAAACAAAAAAGGATAGAGACAGTGTGCTTGAGAATAGTGCCAAATAAAGCAGGGAATAAACTTGTCCAAAAAAAAAGCCACTTTAATATATATTTCTACCATGTTTAACATATATCGGACTACTTGCCCTCTAGGGGAGTGTGTGGAGGAAAGGAGAAAAACTGGAACACAAGGTTTTTCAAGGGCTAATTTTGAAGAATTGTCCACGCATATGATTTGAAAAATAAAAAGCTTTAATTAAAAAAATCCACTTCCTTAGGGCTTCACCTGCAGAAACAGTTCCTAGCTAACATATCCCTTCCTCTCAGTCCCTTTTTCTCTCTTCTCTGAACCAGCTGGATGGGATGTGTTTGAGGTGGGAGAACTAATAGTGAAAGCTGCAGACCCTCTGGCCAGTAGGGAAAGATGGGATAATGGCATTGCAGGGGTGACCTTGGCTCCCCCTGGTGCCAGCTCGATGAGAAAGGGAATGTCATACCAAGTGTAACTATTAATAACTCGTCATGGTCACAAAGCCCAAGCAAACTCAATGGGTGGCTCAATTTTCTGCCTGTTAAAAGTCATTAGTGGTTCCTTGGGGGAAGCCAGAAAAAAAAGCTTTATATGGAACAATAAATTCCTCCATAGGCCACAAAAACCCCACAAATTTGCAGCTAATAAAGCCACAAAGGCATGATGATTAGGAATTGGAGGGGAAACCGTTTCTCATGATGACAGTCTCAGCAGAGAGCTGGACCCTAAAGGCAGCATGGTTTACAGGGTTGAGTGTTCCAGCTAGAAGCTAGGGGACTTGGGTCCTAGTCCCAGCTTTCTTACAGACTCTATGACCTTGTATAAACATTTGTAAACTGAGAATTCAGACAAAAAACTTGTTGCTCAGTCGGGTCCAACTCTCCTTGACCCCATTTTGGAGTTTTCCCGGCTAATACACCGGAGTGGTTGTCCATTTGCTTCTCCAGCCCATTTTACAGATAAAGAAATTGAAGCAAACAGGATTAAGTGATTAGTCCAGAGTCACCCAGCTGGGAAGTGTCTGAGACTGGATTTGAATTTAGGAAGAGGAGTCTGAACTCCAGGCTGGGCATTGTGCACTATGGTGCCACCTAGCATGGAGACTTGCAACTGAATGCTCCTACTATTGTCTTTCCTTCTCTCCCACTCTCGGGTTGGAATATGAGATCAGTAAACATCTTCTTTTCTCTCTTTGTAACATTTGTATCTCTAGTGCTTACATAGTACTTCACATGTAACCAATACTTCCTAGGTTTTTTTTATTCATTCATAAGACATGATCTCAGAAAATTATGTTATATCATGTATATTAGAGCTCAGATTACAGATATTATAATTAATTATGGATAAGTAACATAGCCAGTTTAGAAATAAAAGTAAGCACTTCATGGAACAGAAATTCGTTTGAGAAAAATATATTGTAGAAGGCACAATCTTAATTAGATGGCTAAATATTTTTCTGAACTTAGCACTAACATATATATATATATCTATAGATAGATAGATAGATAGATATAGATATAGATATATACATAATTACCAAAAGCTGACAATCATCAAGGAAAAAAATATTTATTTAATATGTACCTTACATAGGTAGTAAAGCATGATGAAGGGCAGGTAGGTGGCGCTGCAGTGGATAGATACTGGGCTTAGAGTCAGGACTCCTTCCTGAATTCAAATCCAGACTTAGACACTTACCAGCTGTGTGACTCTGGGTAACTCGCTTTACCCTACTTACCTCAGTTCCCTTATGTGTAAAATGAGCTAAAGAAGGAAACAGCCCTCTACTCCAATGCCTTTGCCAAAAAAAACTTGAAATCAAGTCATGAAGAGTTGAACACGACTGAACAATAACAACAACAAAAGCATGTGCCTAAGAAGCTCCATGGTGTAGTGCATGGATAGTTGGTCTTGGAGTTTAAATTCTGACTTATACTTAGTGTAGTCAAATCACTTGGCCCCCAATGCTTAATACTCTCAAGGCAATTTTATGACTATTCATTATAAAGAAAGTTGGGCTGGAATTTCCCAATCCAGGTTGCTTATTGACTTGATTCCTATTAATAGGCCACCCTCCACTTGAAGGGAAAAAAGGAGCAGAGAATTAGACCATAATCAGAGGGCCTACACTCCAGAACCAGCACTGCTACTTACTATCTGTGGGATCTTGAGGGGAAAATCACTTAAACTCTCTTGGTTTTGTTTCTTCTTCTGTAAAATTAAGATTCTATTTAGGAAAAAAACAAAGAGCAGGAAAAAAAAAGAGATGTCAATTTTCAATCCTTCTCTGTCCTACCATGCTTAGTGACACCATTTTGTGATGTCACAAAAGGTACCACCAATTAGGCTGTCCATTTCCATGACTTGGTCTTCTAGGGATCTGCTAGATTTATGGAGTTGAAAGTTATTTGGTTTTTGCTAAGATTTCCATTAGAATAGTGTGGATCAGGTCAACTGAGCATCTCTGAAGGAGTCTACATATTGTTCCTTTCTCTTGGGACTATTTCTGGAGCTGTTGGGGAGGAGGGGGAGATGGAGGAGGGCAGAAGTACTCCTAAGGAATTGGAGGGAAAGAGAACCTTTCCCCCCTTTTTTCTTGGAGAAAAAATATTGAAACATAAAAAGTTGGAAGAGAGAATGTGGATCTGGGACCAAGAGTTCAGTGTTAGTGAGGGACTAGTAAAGGTTTGGAGGAAGGGTGGAGGGCATTATGATGAGAAGATTCAGGCACTGGGAACTATGGAATAGAACATAATTTTCTTCATAGAATCTCAGGTTCCCCATCTGCAAAATGGGTTCAGCACTTGAGCTTTCTGGATTACCCCAGAAAAAATAATCTGAGAGTCCCAGATAAAAAGAGTGATTGGTAGTACAGTGGATAGATAGAGTACCCAGCCTAGAGTCAGGAAGACTCTTTTCCTGAGTTGAAATCTGACCTTAGACACTAACTAATTGTATGACTCTAGCCTCAGTTTCCTCATCTGCAAAAGCTGGAGAAAGAAATAGCATTCTACTTCAGTATCTTTGCCAAGAAAACCCCAAAACAAGGTCATGAAGAATTGGACATGAATGGAAAATGACTGAACAACATTAACAAAAATGACTAGCCCATGATAACTCTATAATTTAAGTAGCGCCAGCCCAAGCAAATCACAGATCTTCACACTCATTGCTAGACAGTTCTAGGGGCAGAGACAGAATAAGGAAGAAATCAGTTGAGTTTTCCTAAGGTGAAGTCTACTGCGATCAGTAGTTCTGAGAGAAGGGAATGTTCCTGTCAGAGCCATTTGGTTTCATGGAAACAGATCATTGGGTAAAGAGGGTGGTATTTGTGTTATGGAAGAAGGTTTCACATGGAATGTGTGTTATTATATTATGAGAGGATTCCGTAAATTCCTGCATGGCCATTTTTTTTTTCTCTCTGTGCTCTCACACAAATACTGCTCCCAATTTAGAAAGAAACTTGGGGCCAGACTTCCTCTGTTCTCACTAGGGCTGTGGGCTCATACTCTAAGCGGGAAAGGCCCCACTGCCAATATGGTTCCAATTGGGCTGGATTTATTTAACAAGGCTACAACAAGGCCTTAAGATGACAGCCTGACCAGGAAAGAAGGGCTAATTAGATAGATGTGTGTCTCTGCTGTATGCACATCTATCTCAGGCTTAAAGGACATCAAACTTTCAACCCTGAGGCCTAGGAATGGGTCCTTTGGAATGGAGATGAGATGAAGAGGGTATGGGATGATGTTCTGATGTTTTTGTCCTGATTTTCAACCTTAGATAGTCTTGGGAAGAGCCAGCGTTATTGAGCAACAGCATTGTTTTGGTAGGAATGACTATTCTAAGACCATTTCATTAATTCTTCTGCTTCTGTACATAGTGCAAATAGCAATTGTTTTCTGTTCTGCCCAGAAACTCTGAGGGTCCCTCTTAGACCGATTCTTCTGTGAAGGCAAACTAGACCATCACTTGCCACAATTCTTACTTAGCCTTTAACTACCAAATGGGGGTTGCCTCAGACAAATTGATACCTGGAAAAGACTTTAGTCTCTCACTATGGCCATAGTTAGTGGTCCTGACTCATGTTTTAGTCCTGTGCTCTGATGACTCTGGAGGAGAGATTAAGACTAGTAACTTTGCACAGCCCTGACTTGTTTGAATTCAATTCACTTGAAAGTCAAGACATCACCCTCAAACAACAAACAATTCTCAATTGTGCAGGTTATTAGGGTACAGATTCCTGGAAGGGAGATACTAGTATAGTTACTCCCCTCCTTATTGTTTCCCAATATAGGTTACTGGGAAATCATATATTAGATAACTAATCGAATAGTTGTGAAAGTCATTGTATTTTAATTGGGAAGATAAACACATGTAAAAATATATAACATAAATATAAATTATAATAATTGATAAATATTACAAGGCAGGAGACCTGGTTTTTATTTTCTGTTCCCCCACTGATTAACTGTGTAATCTAGAACCAATAATTTAACATTCAGAGACCTCAGGTTCCTCATCTAGAGGCAGTGGGGTGGCTCAATGGATAGAGTTTTGGATGTGGAATCAGGAAGACCTGAGTTCAAAAGTGACCTAAGCTGCCACCTATCTCCCAGAGTTGATGTTGGGATCAAATGAGACAATAAAAGAGTTTAATACTGTACCTAGTACAGGACAGATGCTATTTAAATGCTATTATTATTTTAAAACAATTTTTCCTAATTACATGTAAAGAATTTTTATCATTCTTTTATTTTTATGTTGAGTCCCAAATTTTCTCTCTGCGTCTCCCTTCCCCCATCCCTAAGATGGTAAGCAATGTGACACAGATTATACATAGACAACATAAATGCTATTATTATTATTACTTTTGTCTGCCTTGAGGCAAGGGGCTGGACCAATAGATCTCTGGGGATCCCTTCAGGCAGATCTATATGATTCCATGATCTTTGCCTACTAGCTTGCATCTTGTGGATGAGCTATGTGTTTTCCCAAAGAACCAAAAGGGAGGGGAAGGTGCAAACAGCTGGAATTAGCATTGTTGTCTGCTTTTTCAAGAACAGTCAGACTGACATCCTTTCGCCTCCTCCCTCCTCTCTCCTCTTTCCATCTCCTGTTTTTCTCCTTGGTCTTCTGGAAGACCTTCTCTATAACCACCCCTCTACTCCAGAAAAAATAGAGGTGGGCTATCCTTCCAACGGGTTGTGTCTCCTGTCTGCTCACTACCTTTCTAGGATCGTTTACCAAAGTGAGCAGGTCTGTTTCAAGCTGAGAGGGTATGGAAATTTTCCCCTAGGCCAATGTTTGGGACATTTCTTGGGACAGACTGGAATGATTCTGGGGAGAATGATTACTCATCCCCCAGCCTTACAACTAGAAAGTCCTACCTTTTTCTGTAGAACCAGTGTCTTTAAGAAGGCAATTGTGTTCTTTACTAAGATACTTTGGGGATCCAATGCTGTTTCCATTGTAAGAGGAGTAGAAGAAACAGTGTGCTTAGCCCCATTTGGAAGGTGGGTGGGGGTGAGTGGGCAAGCATATGTCTATGTTGTATGTATGGTGTTATACGTGGGTGTCCTTTGAATGGAGCGGTACGTGGTACGCATGTGTCTATGGTGTGTGTGTGGTATGTATTTCTGGGAGTCTGTGTGTGTTGGGCGTGTATGATTTGTGGAGGAGGGTAATTGAGTGTATCTATGCATGTGGGGTGTGTGTGTGTAAGCAGAGGACCCCTTCCAGCCTCCCCCACCCCACCCTGAGGTGGAATAGCTGGTGGGTGCCTTCTCTGGCTCCTAGGAGGAGGCTGGAAGGGAAGCCAAACCGCAGCTCAGCCCTCAGGGATTTGATCCTCCCCTCTTGGAGTCCGGGTGAGAGATGAGTGAGTGGTAGAGATGTAAGGAGGCTGGGCCAGAGGAGAAGCAAAGAAGAACTTACATGAAAAGCTGCAGGAGAGATAACTGAAGGGAGGAGAGAAAGGAAAGGAGGGAGAGGAGGAGGAACAGAGTGACAGAGATAGAGCCAGAGACACAAAGAGTCAGATACAGAGAGAGAAATAGAGGGAGAAAGAAAGAGAGGGGAAGAGAAGGGAGGGAAAGGAGGTAGAGATAGAATTGGGTCAATTGGGCAACAATTAAAAAGTGTGAACATTGTTTCTGCTCCCTTTCCACATCTGCTTCAGCTGCTAGGGGCCCCAACAAATGCCCCAAGCAACCTGGAAAAAGGAGCACACTTTTCTCTTTTTTCTTGAAGATCAAAAGCATTGAAGCCTTAAAAGCTAGGGGAAAGATTGGCCCCTTAAGTCATTGCTGGTTTGTTTGGGTGGGGGTGGGGAGGTTTGGTGAGGGTGATGGATAGAAAGATTTAGAGGAAGGGTAGAAAAGATGATGAGGTTCAGGTTCAGGGAAAAATATCTTTCTTCTCATGGATTCTCTATTTGAATCTGAAAAGTGGGTTCGGTCCTTGAGCCTTGTGGGAGTAATAGAGGTGGAGAAGGCCCCAGATGAAAGGAATAGTGGGGTGATTGCTCTGTAATTAAACTAGTGCTAGCCAACTAGGAGCAGCAATCTAGAGGCTAATTGGGAGAGAATTAGGCAGTGGGCCCCAGATGTTAAGAAACAGCTGCTGTGGGTGGCTCTCTGAAGTTGCTGTCCCTCATCCAATATATCCTTATATGGCCCTCCTCCTTTCCCTGCCCCCTTCAGCTGGCTCATCCTCAGCACAAAAGAGAAATTGGGATTGGAATCCTTCCTATTTATCTAATGTCAAGTGGTCCTTAAGCACTTTATTCTAAGGAATTCTGTTCCGAGAGACAGGATGACTACTGAGGAAATGGAAATAAAAGAACTTTTGACAAGGTCACCCAGGAAATGAGAACTCTGATGCTGTTCTCCTGCCTCCTGCCTCATTTTCCTACACCACCCTGGGCCCACTCAGCCCTAATGGCTCCATGATGGAAGGAGACATATCCTCTCTTCTAGCTCGCCAGCTTTAGCCTGAGCTTCTGAAGATTCAGAAAATCATAAGATTTCAAGTTGGAAGGACCTCAGAGGTCACCAAACATTCTCCTCATTTTCCAGAAGGGAGACTAAGTGGATTCTGGAAGGTCACACTTATAAGCAAACAGCAACACTGGGATTGTGACTAAGGCCTGATGACTACAAGGCCATTTTCACTATTCTGGGCTTCTATGCCCCAGGCTTGTCCCACCTGCAGAAAAGAGGCACATGGAATTTAGTCTCAACTTCCTAGCTCTTCTTTCCCCTCGCACCCCAGATATGGATGAAGTGCAGAAGCGACCTGGCCAAAGTAAAACTTCTCTGACTTGTTGAAGCTTGTCTTTAAGTCTTTACTGTTTCAAATTCCTGAAAAACTTTCACTTCACAGGTGGAGTTTACATATGGGGAAAGTGGAATTCAACTTTCTATTTCAGGTAAAGAGTAAGGTTGAAGGGATGACTATTGCTTTGAGTCTATGTCCAGCATCAGGACACTCAATATGAGGGATCCTGGGGCTCCTTCTTTCTCTCCTCTTTCTACAGGAGATTTCTAATTGTGCAGTGGTATCCAGACTCCCAGATGGGAACAAATAAAAGACCCAGATGAAGTGGAGGAACTGCTCAAAGAAACCCAACCACTTTTTTTCCCCTAAGCATGACAAGCCCAGCATGGTTCCACTGGGATTGGCAGACACCCAGAGGAAAGGATGGGAAGATTGGGGTTTATTTTGACCTTAAATGAATTCCATGCAGATGATGTGCAAATAATAGTTATTTTAAGCATCAACAACTCAGGAGCTTTTTATAGCACTGAATGGGCCGTCATTCATTCATTACTTTATCTTTTCTCTGAGCATCAGGGCTGGCCAGTCATCCTGGGTTTTTATGGTTATTCCTCCCCCACTGTCAGCAGCCATGTTCCCCAACTCAAAAATTGTCATTGTTGACAAGGCCTTCCCTCCAGTCTCTTAAGACAGATAATCCCAATTCCTGCAGCTTCTTCTTGCCCTCTCTTTGGTAAAAATCATTTCCATTATTTCAATTGGCTGGAACTGGGAACAACCCAGATATATCATGCTTCCACTCTCCACTGCCATGCTGTCTGAACATGACTCCTTACTTCCAATGGTCTCCCCGAGAGAGCAATGGCAAGGATGCTTGGATGTTTGGAAGCTTTAGAGAAGCCATGAGTGGTACCCAATGCCGACTCAGTTCATCTCTGCTCCTTATTTTCCCCACTCTCTCCTCCCCCAACATGGGCTGGGACCCAGACTCTGCCCAAGCACTCACAGTGTCTCCAGGTTGTGCAGTCCGTCAAAACTGTTGGTACCCAAATGCTGGATCTGATTGTTGTGGAGATGTCTATAAATAGGGAGGAAAAAGAGATGTCAACTTGAAGTGTGAAGTGAGTCAAGTCCCAAAGAACAGAAAAAAGTTGAGAAAATGATATGGTGGCTCTATCAGGACCCCTCCTCCACTTGTACCAAACAGGAGGGACAGAGATGGAGAGGGGAGAAGGGTGATCCCAGTCACCAAGATATAGGACTTTGTGATTTTTTTTCAACAAACCCATTTGATGGAGGGATTCTCTCAAAAGTGACAGATTGACAATACACTTCCTCCTGAAGAAAGGAGAAAGACCCCCTCCCAACCAGAGCCCTCTCACAATTATCCATTTAAAGAGGTGAGATATCTGATAGAATACAGCCTTAAGGCTCTCTTTACAGAGACCGACCTGCTCTCTCTAGTCACCAGCCCACCCTGCTTAGTACCCATTGCATATAACATCAAGGATTACTCACACAAAATAACAAAACAATACAAGCCAGTCTATAATTAAGTGCTAAGCTATCTGGGACAGACTGTTAAGTTCTATAGGAATTCAAGAAAGCAGATCAGTGCTTAGAGCAAACTTGGAAATGAGCCTTGAAAGACGAGTAAGTTCTGTACAGACCCAAAGGGACAAAGGAAGGAGGTCATTCTCGACAGATTTAGTGTTACCCCTTTCTCTCTGTTGATTGATTATCTATCTAGTATTTATCCTGAATATAGCCTGTTTGCACACAGCCTCTAAATGTTGTCTCCTCCATTAGACTGTGAGCTTCTTAAGAGAAGGGACTGTTGTTTTCTGCTCAATTTCTCTGAATCCCAGTGTTTAGCACTAGTATATAGTAGGCATTAAATAAATGTCTATTGATTGATTAGCAGCCTGAAGCATAAGCTTGAGGACAAGAGGCAGAAAAAAAATTTTAAAGGACACCAAGATCATAGAGGATACTGGAAACTTTGCTTCTTCCTAAAAAGGTCTCAAGAGGGGCCAGTCCCTGACTGCTCCACTGGCCCGA
Organism: Sminthopsis crassicaudata; assembly: GCF_048593235.1. NCBI lineage: Eukaryota > Metazoa > Chordata > Mammalia > Dasyuromorphia > Dasyuridae > Sminthopsis > Sminthopsis crassicaudata. Next base: position 97,618,962 of record NC_133620.1, on the reverse strand, counting down.
GTGACACTTTCTGTGTACAGAAGCTTGCTTGTAGACCCTGAAGAAAATTGGGGATAGGGGTGGCTCAGAGGAATGGGAAAATATTCTCTGTCTTTGGGGAGTTCTCAGTCCAATAAGGAAGATCCAGGCCTTGTTTTAGGTTACTGAGAGTTTAATAGAGGAGACAATCTCTGGCTTTCCAGTTTGGGGGCCAGTTCTCATTGAAGAACTGATCATCCCCCGCTTCTTGAACCCTCATTTAGCTTTCAAAACATTGAACTGTTCTAGGCTATATCCAATCATCCTGATCCATATATTGCCACTAGATCCAGATGAGGCTGGTGATTTTGTATAATTCTCCCTCACTTTTATCTAATACACTTGCAAGTCATGGTATTCTGTAATATTGTAGCCATCTTTGAGAACAAAGGAAAAACAATATCACAATGGACAGCAGATCCGAGGAACATAGATGGAGATCTAAAGAGGACTTCAGAAATCCAACTCCCACATTTTACAGACAGCAAAATGAGGCCCAAAGCAGTAGTATGGTGAATGGAAAGAACACTGACTTTGAATTCAGGAAGCCAATGTAACATTGATTGTACCTCTGAAACCTCTGTAGGTCTCAGTTTTCTCATCTATGAATATGATCTAGACTAAATGGTCTCAAAAGTTTCTCTCAGTTCTGAATCTATGAGCCTATGATCTTCCACAGTCCTAAACATTCCTATGCTAGTTCCTCTTCTTTCTCTGGTTGTCTCCATGGAAATATCCCCAAGGCTCTGTCTTCAATTTCTTCTTTCTACTTTCCACACTCCTTCTGTTTGCCCACTCATAACTTCAACCATTTTCTCTAAGAGGATGATTTAGGAATCCATAGTCTAGTCCTAATCTGTCGCCCACATTCAGCCCTGTGTTCTTCATCTCTTAAAGAACATTGCTGTTCCACTCAGATCTTCCTTCATCATCTCAAACTCAACCTGTCCAAAACTTAGCTCTCCATTTCCTAGAGTGTTATCACTTCCAGTTAACAATATCAGCTTTAAACTTTTCTTTCTAGAGTATTACTCTGGTCTCATCCATTACGTGCCTCAGATTTCCCCTTTCTCAAGTGGGTCCAAGATCTAGCCCTCACTCCCAGGTCCTGAACCAGTCCTGGACTTGGTCATAAACAGTGATTCTTCTCAGAGTGTGTGGTCACTGGAAAGAGCCACTAATGGCAGTGCTCTGGGGCCATGTTCCTTCAGCAATTAGCATGTGTGGGAAAGCAATTACCCATGACCTCCAAGCCCTTAATAATTGCTCTATGAACTTACCAATCACTCAGAGCAATTAGCTGGAAACTAATTTGCACTCTAAAGTTCCCATTGAGAAGGCAAAATTAACCCTGAGTCCCCAATTCCTGCCAGGGATGCTATCTCTCAGGTAATTACTCTGACGGGCTTTGCCATGTAATTAGAAAGGATGACTTTGCATTGCCTCTTTAGGCTTAGTAAGTAAAGAAGATGAAATTGCCTGATTTCCAGAACAGAACCTTGAAAAAGCCTTATTTCTCATTTAAACATTGTTGGGATGTGGTGTTTTCTGGAGAGAGAAAGAATTCCTTCTTTGCCACAAAGCCTCACTTTGAGGTAGCTAGGTGATGCTGTGGATAAAGCAGGGGGTCTGTGCTCTGGAAAATCTGAGTTCAAATCCAGTCTCAAATCCTTAATAGCTATATTAGGTACTTATCCTGTCTCAGTTTCCTCAATTGTAAATTAGGGATAATAATAACACCACCTTCCTGGGTTGTGGTGAGGATTAAATAATGTAATATTTGTAAAGTACTTTGCACATAGCTGACCATAGTAAAGCTGTTGTTATTCAGCTGTTTCAGTCATGGTCAACTCTTCATGACTCCATGGACCTCTGTCTACTGGGTTTTCTTGACAATGATACCAGAATGATTGTCATTTTGGCAGTGACTTGTACAAAGTCACACAGCTAGGAAGTTTCTGAGACTGGATCCACTAAGCCACCTAGCTGTGCATAATTGGCTTAGCACTTAATAAATGCTTATTTTCTGTTTTCTTCTGTAGAAGGGAGCTTAGAGATCTTATGGTTTATCTATCCATCCCACAAAGTAATCTACCTCAACACACATACTTTCCCTAAAAGTCTCTATTCAGACCTTTCCAGTGATTAAGGCACTGGAGAGGCAGCAAGTTTTATTTTTCTATTTATGTCCAAATCAGTTTAGTGTGACTATTCTTCCTCCTCAGGAACTGAGCTAGACTCTTTGGTACCCAAATATTAGTGTAATACTACCTTCTACACATATCATGCTTTTTTTTTTTCCAAGGAGCTCAAAGCACTTTTAAATATTCCTTTTCAGGGCAGCTAGGTGGCGCAGTGGATAGAGCACCAGCCCTGAAGTCAGGAGGACCAGAGTTCAAATCTGATCTCAGGCACTTCCTAGCTGTGTGACCTTATCCTCATTTAAAAAAAACTCCTCTTAAAATCTCTCATTTGTTTTCATTAAAATCTGGAGATAGATCAACAAAGTGATGATTCTCACCTCTTAACTGAGGGGAAACTGAGACTTATATAGTTAAAGTGACTTACCCAAGATGCCCATGATGTAACAGTTAAGTTGAATATTAATTCCCTGAATGGTCTCCCTATCCAGATGTCTGTTTCTTGGTCAAAATTATAACTAGACTCTAGAACAGAGGTTTTTAACCTGGAATCTAAGGATTTTCAAAAATATGTTAATAACTATATTTCCATATAATTGATTTTCTTTGTTATCCCATATGTTTTATTTTATGCATTTTAAATCATTATTCTGAAAAGGAGTTTGCCAAAGGACCCATGACTCAAAAAGGGTTAAGAACCCCTGTTCTATGGCAAACTTATATGCCCCAGCCCAAAAACAATTCTCCAAGGTAGGAAAAGAGAAAAGAGTAACTTACAACACGACAAGGCTGGTAAGGTTTTGGAAGGCATAGTCGGGAATGAGGCGGATTCGATTAAGGGCCAAAGTCATGGCCTGTAAGGAGGGAAGGTTGTTGAGGGCTCTGATGGGGATCTCCGGGAGGGCATTGTCATCGAGCCACAGGTGGCGGAGGGAGGAGAGCCCCTCAAAGCTTCTCTCAGGGACCACAGAGATGAGGTTGGCATCCAGACGCCTGGGAGGAAGAGCATGGAACAGTATCAGTAAAACTCAAATGCATGGTAGCAAAAGGTAGCTGGTTAAGGTCCGGGTTCAAACTGTTGGATAAACCCAGTTTATGCTCCCTGGAAATTCCCAACCTAAGAAAGACATACAGCAGAATATCAGAGACAAGAAATTCACTTCCCAAGCTGAGGATGCAGCCTGCTGTAACAATTATCTTCATCTCTCCCCAGCAGGCTCTACCTGGGGACATGAGGGAAAAGCATGAAGAAGAGTTGTCGGAGAAAAGAACAAAGTACAAAAAAAAAGAGCTTATTCCAAAGAGCAATAAGCATCTATTAAGTACCTACTATGTGCCAGGCATTGTAATAAGGACTGGAGATACAAGAAAAATAGGGAGGGGAAGTCTGTTCTGAAGGTGCTCACAGCCAATCAGAGGAGACAATATGCCAATAAATATACACAGCCAAGATACAGACAGATTTAGCTGGAGATAATCTCTGAGAAAAGGTTAGCATTAAGACAGATCAGAAAAGGCTTCTTGTACCTGGTCAGGTTTTAGTGGGGACAAACATAGAAGGCAGAGAAAGTGGGGTGAGTTGCCTTGGATTACTTTTATTAGAGATCTTCAGTTTGAATGATCCACTTTTTGGTGAATTCTCTTTCAGGGAAAGGTTAGACTAGGTGTCCCCTTCTAATTCTGATAGAAGAAGACTTGAGTTCAAATACAGCCTCAGATATTACTGTGTGATCCTGGGAAAGTCACTCAAATTTTCTGCCACAGTTTCTTATCTGTAAAATGGGGATAGTAACAGCACTTATCTTCTAGAGTTATTATAAAGAACAAATGAGGTAATAATAACAAAAGAGGAATTCTATACTAACAAAAGCTCTAAAGATGCTCCATTTTTTTTTTGGATGACATTATGCTGATTCCATTAAGCCCTGAAATGATTTGGAGCTTTACTAAATGTAATCCACAGTCACTCAAAGATATCGGCCAAGCAATCGACACAGGGAAAATGAAGTAGAAGAATCCACATTACTTAGGGTGTGACAACTCAGTAAGCACAATTTGCTGAATTATTCCATCAGTACTCCTCTTGGACAGATGGTACAGATGGACAACAATTTGGGCGCATAATTGAACAGGATTAAGAGATCAGGCAAGATCAAATTGAGAAAACTGAATAGGACTAAAAAAAATGACACAAACGCTTATCCTTTAAATACCAATATTCTCCTGGTGTTTTTTATTTGGTTATGAACCATGAAACATCATGTCTTGGAAGATTCATGCATAGTGGACTATTTTAGCACATTATCAGTGATGACTCGAATACCAAAAATGATATGATGACAGAAACTATGACCCAGCTTCTGAAACTGTGGTTTAGAATCCCATATGGTGTCAGAAAAAAATTTCTCAGGTGAAAAAGTGTCCCAAGTGGAAAAAGTTTAAGGTGCCTGATCTATAGCATATGAAATCAGAAAAGGAAATGGGCTAACATATAGCAAAGATGAAAGATTATAGATATTATTCTGGCATCCATAAAACAGTAAATGAACCAGAGTAAAACTTTCAGGGAGTGAATTGAGTGGAATAAAGTAAACAAAAAGTGCACTGGAAACAAGGGCTACCTACAACTCACCAAGGAAAAGAATTCCCTCATTGATAAGATCCCCAATTCATTGAACTATAAGGCACTTAAAGCCCGGGAAGTTTGTTGCCAATCACATAAACACTAAAAATTATGTGGGGGGTGTAGGGGTATGTGTTTTGTACTGGGGTTACAAGGTGGGGGAAGAAATCACAGAGTAGCCATTAGGAAATCTAAGGGCAGACCTCAGTCAGCTTGGATAGGGGATGAAACAGGAGTAGAGGAGAGAGGATGAAGAATTTAAAAGGACCATCTTCCCTCCCTGGTGTGGCTATTCCTTTTCCAACATGCAATGGTTACTAAGAGTTGTGAGGCTAGACTACCTTGAGGGCAATAGGGATGGACAATCAGTTGACTGAATATTCAGATGTAACCTTCTTGAGGGCAAGAGTTGCTTTGTCATTTCTCTGTTTTGATTCCCAGCATCTAGTGCCCTGCTGGAGTACGAAGTTGTATGTTTGCTGCTATTGTAGTTTAGTCATTTTTCAGTCGTGTCTGACTCTTTGTGATCCCATTTGGGGTTTTCTTGGCAAAGATACTGGAGTGGAAAGTGAAGCAGTTCAGTGCCCAAGGTCACACAGCTAGTTCTGAGGTCAGATTTGAACCCAAGGAGATGAATCTTCCTGACTCTGAGCCCAGTGCTCTTTCTCCTAAGCCACCTACTTGCTAGAAATAAATATTTGACGAATTGAACTCAACTGAAGAACCAGAGCCACTAGGCCAAAGTCTCTAGTATCAGTATTTGGGAGTTACCAGTACCAGATGTTTACTGTAATCATCAGGCATCCTGAGCAACTGTTCTGACTATGTGGACTTTTATTTCACCCCATACTAAAACCAGAGTTTCAGAGGCAAGAATTAAGATGTATCATCCAACAAAACTAGGTTTCCTGTACACACCCACTCCCAATCCTGGAAGGCACTGAAATATGGATCTGCATGAAGTACTGGGATTATCCTGGAAAATATAGAACATAAGCTTGCCCTACCTGGCTTGGTAGCTGCAAGTGCCTCCACAAAACTCACCTTGCAACTCTTTCAGTCCCCTGAGCCAAGGATAACAATAAGAGCAATAGCTAGCATTTATAGATGGTGCTAATTAAGGTTTACATGTTGTCTTATTTGATTCTCGAATCAACCTTGAAAGGTAGGTGCTATTATTATCTCTATTTGACAGATGAAGAAACTGACATTCTGATTGGTTAGGAAGTACAAATTTCCTCCAAGGTCCCTGGGCACATGCCCCATGGCCCCTTGGGAAGAGCTCACCATGAGGGGCCTAGCCCCTCTCTCCTGAGGGTGGGAAGGTGAGCCAGCCTCCCCCGAGCAGAGAGATTTGTGTCTTTGGCTAAAAGTTTTTCTTGGGGAAGCTCCTTCCCCCAGGCAGGAGAGTTTATCCAGACAGAATCTTACTTGGCAGGAAGGCGAGAACAATTATACCAATTAAAGCTTGAAAAAAAAAGTCCACAGCCCCCAACAGCCCTTCTCTTTCTTCCAAGTGGGCTCCTGCTCCTTAAGTGATTCCTGATTATGATTCCTACCTGTGGTAATTGGGCAGATTAGCAGGGACCCCACAGGCCAGTGCTGGCTTGCTCAGGCCCCAGGCAAACAGTTTTGCCAAACTCCTCCTCCATGATTCCCGGGCCTGAGGGAGGGAGGGAGTGCAGGATGTAGGGGCCTCCCCCCTCTCTCCTCTATACCCCAAGGAGTCGCTTGCCATCATGCTGGCCATATAAAGGAAGGAAGCCCAGGAATGGTGGGAGCCACTTTCCTAGAGATAAATTCTTCCCAAAACTCAAATGAGAAGCTGGGAAGGGCAAGCTGAAGCAGAAGAGGTTACGATTAGACAGCAAGAAGAAGAAATTTAGAGACTACGAGTGAGAAAAAGAAGGAAGGAAAGGCTGTGCTAGGCACTTTACAAACATCTCATTTAATCTTTACAACCACCATATGGATAAGTGTTATTATCACCCCCATTTTATAGTTTGGAAATTGAAGTAGACGGGTTAAGTGACTTGCCAAATACCACAGAACTAGGGTCTGGGGTCTAATTTGAACTCAGTACCTCTGGTTCAGTGCTCTTTCTATTTTACTAACTAGTGGTGAAAACTTCATATCTTGATATATTTGAAGAGGGGCTAGACAGTCCTCTCCAGGAGATAACTGGGACAAGAGACTTGAGCTGCTTTGAGATACGGGGACAGAACTAATGGCTTCTTGCAGTGGCGTCCAATCCAACTTGTGCTCTTTAAAAAATATAACATTTAATAGAGTACCAATCATTTCCCCCCAGAATTGAAAATCTATAGTATTAGATGTTGATTGACTTAGCAGAGCCATCAACTGTCTTTATTTTAGTCAAGAATCATAATAGGAATATTAGATAGAGCAGCGGGTCTGGAATCAGGAAGACTCATCTTTCTGAATTCAAATCCAGCCTCACACACTAGTTGTGTGACTTCTCTGGGCAAGTCACTTAACCTTGCTTGCCTCAGTTTCCTCATCTGTAAAAGGAGCTGGAGAAAGAAATGGCAAATCACTCCATTGTCTTTGCTAAGAAAACCCCAAATGAGGTCAGGAAGAGGTGGGCACAGCTAATAAAAGATTCAACAACATAACACTTTAACATGTGTGATTCTTGAAACTACCAAATTGGTGAAATAATTACTTCCCCATGTGTGGATGGGTAATATTGACAATATTTGACAATAATGAAGGCTTCAGAGACTAGTCAAGGTCATACTTCTTCTACTTTACACATTCTACACAAAATTTCATCCATTTTTGTTTAAATTTGAAATGAAGAAGGAAAAAGATCTCATGCTTATAATACACCACCACTTGAATCTATCACAGAAAACATCCTAGTGTATTGGAGGATAAAAGGCCAGTAGAGATAAACAAGAACGTTTCAAGGAGGAATTACACACTGTCCTCTTACTTTCAGTTAGTATCTTGGGCTATACTGCATCAGAGTGTAATGTAGGATTACAAGCCCCCTAGGCAAGAGTGGCTGCCTGCCGAGGAGAAGCTGGTTGCAGAAGGCGAATGAGAAATGGGCTGGTACAATGGATCTGCAGTGACCAGACCTGGTACAAACCCTGGTTCTTCTCCCACTATCTATTAGACCTTACTGCAGTTATTTCCCTTAGTTCTGCTTTATCTGTAAAACCAGGAGGGGGGACTCAAGATTCCTTAGGACTCTAACTTCTTTGATCCTATGAAGCTAAAACACTGATAGGGGAAGGAAACAACTTGTGATCCCAGGGTCAGAAGAGGACTCAGATGTCCAGTCTCCTTTTTCTCCCCATACCACTGTCTGTCTTTTTTTCCATGATCCCCAATACTTGGCCCTCCCGGGCTCTAGGAATGGGACCCACAATTATAGTCCATCCTTCCTCCTTGCCTCATTTCCTAATACAAGAGAAAAAGTTATAAAGTGCTAGGATGGAGGGAGAATGCTTGTTGACTTAGTGAGGGTGTAGGTAGGGCTAGGCAGAAGGCAAAGTTAGGGAGGGAAGGGAGACAAATGCTAAAACTGGAAAATAGCAACCAGAGTTTAAATGGTTGGGTTTCTTTCTTTCTTTCTTTTGGGGGAAATGGTAAGGGAGGGAAAGAATCCAGGTAGAAGCCGTTGGTTGCCTGAAGGGACCAACAGCTCTGACCCAGTGCCTGCCAGGTGGAGAGACAGCTCCTGGCAGAGAGCACGCTGGCACCTGCAAATCAGAAGTGAATCCTGGGGGCCTTCTAAAAGGGGCAGAAGGCCCCCCTTCTCCCACCCCACCCCTCTGCCTTCTATAGCAAAGCCCAGTCTCTCAGCGCTGGAGCAGCTTAGGAGGTGAGAGGCATGTTGTCCAGAGCTCATTGAATTTAAAGTTGGAAGGCACCTGAAAGCTAAGCTAATCCAAGTCCCTCATTTTATGGAGGAGGGAAATGATGCTCAGCTCACCCAAGATCACCCAAGTGGCAAGAGGCAGTGCAGAAATTTGAACCCAAGTCCTTTCTTTGACACCAAATGTAGCACTCTTGCCATGACATGACACAAAACAGCAAATCCTGCCTAATGTGGATGAACCAGCAGATTCTCCCTTTCTCCCAACTTACACATTAAATATCAACATTCACATAGGTTTTGGAATAGTGTTGCTTTGGTCTTTTCAATCTTGAACTCTAGAGGATCATTAGCCCCACCAATAGCTAGACCTCAGAGCAGATTTTTTTTCTTTAAAAATTAATTATTATTTAATTGTCAGGCATTTGTTTCCTCTCAATTTCAACTCCTCTGCACCACTGAGGAAAAAAAAAATAAAAACAAAATAAATTCCCATATGGACCATCTCCAGAAAATGTGTGTCTCATTCTAAATCTTGAGCCAATCACATCTCTGCTCAATCTAGGTCAATAGGTTATTAATGTCCTATAGCACAATGCCTAATGACAAAAAGGATTTCTTATTTTCATATAGAGCTTTTTAGTTCCCAAAGTGCTTTGATCTGTATCATTCCATTCAATCCCCTTAATAACTTCATAAGGTAAGTAGGACAAGGTTGTCCCATTTTACATATTAGGAAACAAAACTCAATGAGATCAAACCCAGCATAAAACCCTGATATTTTTCCTATATAATCTTCATCTGAAGCCCATCTCTCCCATCAGTCATGCTTAAGCAATTGATCCATCAGAGAGCCAATGGCAGTAAGCTAAAAAGAAACTTAGGTCTCATTCATTTACAATAATTAGATATTGATCACTGCATTTGTTCATTCAACAAAGATTTATTAAACCCTTCTTTTGTACAAAACACTGTGATGAGCACTGGGGAAGATCAATAGTTTAGGTAAGATACAATCTGTTCCTTGGATTTATAATCCAGTCCCTCATTTTTCCAAAGAGGGAACTGAGGTCCAAAGAAGTAACTTGTTAAAGGTCCTGCACCACATAGAAAGGGGAAATGAAGGAATTAAGAAGATGCCTTGGAAACAAAATGCACCTACTTCACAGGCTTGCCAAGGCATAAAGAGAAAACCAGTATGGCAGGGCAGCGAGAGGGCTGGCTAAAAATCTGGTGGACCTGGATTTAAAGGTGCCTCTCAGTGCCTCAGATGGCACTTTAAGACCACAAGCTGCAGATAAGTTGACAATTCTTCATTGGAGAACTGAGCAACTATACTGGAAGCTCTCCATAACAAAGAAATCATGAGTCTGAACAGAACAGCAATAAAGGCAGACATCATCATCATCATTTATGTAGAATTCTATATAAATGATGATGATGATAATAGTGGTGATGATGATGATGATGTCTGACTTTATTGTTCCCAGGTGACACTTTCTATAGTTCTGTGCTCAGTTCTGGGATCCACGTTCTAGAAAGAACATATATAAACTGGAGAGTTTCCAGATTCGAATGACCGGAAAGGAAAAGAACTTGACTTCATAGCAGATCAAGACTGATCAAAAGGGGGAAGAGAAAGGAACAAGTATTTATTAAGAATCTACTATATAGTCAGTACTATCATTATACTCAGTGATCTTTGAAAAACAATGCTCTCTAATTTGATCCTCATAACAATCCTGGGAGATAGATGCTATTAATAGCATCACTTTAAAGTTGAAGAAACTGAGCCAGGCAGAGGCTGATACTTGTCCAGGAAGCAGGAATGTTTTATCTGGGGAGAGAAAGATTTTATGGGGACAGGGACACGAAAAATATATTCAAATATTTGTGAGTCAATCATATGGAAAATTATGAGCTTTATTTTGTTTGGCCCCAAAGGGCAAAGAAAACTAAGAGTACTATGGATGGAATTTACAGAGGCAGATTTAAATTTCATGTCAAGAGACACTTCCTAAAATTAGAGCTGTCCAAAAGTAGAACTATACTCCAAGGACACTGGACTTCCTTCATTTTGTTGTTGTTGTTCAGTCATGTCTGACTTTTTGTGACCCTTTTGATATTTTCTTGGCAAAGGTACCAAAGTGGTTTGTCATATTCTTCTCCAACTCATTTTACAGATGAGGAAACTAAGGCAAATAGGGAAAAGTGACTTGTCCAGGATTACACAGCTAGTGAATGAGGCTAGATTGATCTCATAAAGATGATTCTTCCTGATTCCAAGTCCAGTGCTCTATCCACTTCACCACCTAGCCACGCCTTCCCCCATTAGAGTTTTCATTGAGCTGGAGGGCTGCTATTCTTGTGTGCTGTAGACCATGCTTAATTGGAGAAGTTGACTTCTGAAGTCCCTTCTGACTCATAACCTGTGACGCCATGGCTGCACATAAGTGTGCATGTATAAGGAAAAATCCCTCATTTTTGTCAGGAACTATACTGGGGAATGATACTCTTCCCCAGAGTGTTAGAAACTTGTGACATTTCCTAAGTAGGGCCTTGTGGAAATGGAGAATGAATGGCACCTGTAAACAAATCTGCTGCCTTCTGAAGTAGTAGAGCATCTGGGAAAGGGCAAGTAAAAGGACATTTTAAAAAAATGACTTGCCATTTACATCATCCTTTATGTTTATAAAATGTTCTGCAGATGTTACCTCATACACTGATTGGGGGGAAATTCTGGATTATAGGCGGAAAGAAGGATTTCCCCAAGGTGACATGAGAGTGGAGCTAATTATGACTGAATGAAGGATACCTTGGGATAAGATTCCAGGGCTCCATTCCTCATCAACTCTGGGCTCTGTAAGTTGGATTTTTTTTTAACCATATTGGCTTTACCTTAAGAGCTCTATTTGGAAAGAACAGCCTTCTTTCCCCTGGCCTGATTGTTTTCAGGCAATTTGGCAAAGTCTCCTCATTTCTATCCCTTTCTTGGAACTAAAAGGCTATCTTGTGCAAAAAGTGAGTATGTGTGGAGGTGGGGCGGAAACTGAGGTACCCTCCCATCTTGATCACCAACACCCCCTAAAGGGAAGCAATTCTTTTATAATCAGAACTCAACCTTGAAAAAATCAAGGATTTTTCCTTCCCTCTCATCCTAAGGCTGTATTCTGGGTGGCAGTTTAAGTGAAGGATGACATCATCTTGAATAATAAGAATAGCTGGTATTTATATAATCCTATAAGTTCTATAAAATGTTTTATATACATTAGCTCCTTTGATCCTCAAAATGATCCTGTGAGGTAGGTACCATTTTACATTTTACAGATATAAATTTTACCTTTCCATTTTACAGATAGGGAAACTGAGGATTGCAGAGAGTGTGACTTGCCCAACAAAGAGTGTTTAAGGGGAGAGCCGAACGCCCATCTCTCTTGATTCCAAGACTGGCATTCTTTCCATATCTCTCATTGTTGCATAGACAGGGAATGAAATCAGCAAATACAGCAGACCAGGAACCAGCCTGAGAGAGCTCCAAGTCCCCTTCCTCCCTCCCTCCACGAAGCCTTCCCTGAGTGCTTACTGCCCTGCTCCCTGCAGGCTCCCCAAGTGTTCCAGCTTATGCCATATTATTGGGGTGAAGGACATCTAGGCAGTATAGTGGACTGAACACTGAACTTGACATTCAGGAAAACATAAGCTCAGACATTTGCAAGCTATGTGACTTGGAGCACAGAGTTGAAGTCCATTAACCACTGTGTTTTTTCATCTATAAAATGGGGATAATAATAGCCCTTGCCTCCCAGCGCTGTTGTAGGGGATAAAACGAAACTATATTTATAAAATTCTTGGTATATCAATTGTTCTTAGCATGTTATTCATACTTGTTTTCACTTAGTGCCCTGAATATGTGGTAGGGTCTCAATAAACTTTTGAGATCCTCTTCAGAGTGCTGAGCTTGAAATAAAACAACTGGATTTAAATCCTGGCTCTGGGGGCAGCTAGGCGGCACACTGGATACAATACCAGCCCTGGAGTCAGGAGGACATGAGTTCAAATCTAGCCTTGGACACTTACTAGCTGTGTGTATGATCTTGGATGAGTCACTTGACCCTAATCGATTCTCCTCTCCTCCAATAAATAAATCATTGCTCTGCCAATTTAAGTTTTACTCTGATCTTGGGTAACTCGTTAGGTCTCAGGTTCCTTATTTGTCAAGGAATGAGTCTAAATTACTTCCAAAGTCTCTTCCAGATCTAAAATGATGGCCCTGGAATCTACAAACCTTCCCAGGCCTGTTTCCTCTTCTATAAAATAAAAGGGTCAGACTAAAAAATAATATGAGCATTTGTATAGTTCTTAAGTTTGCTAAACACTTTACATTTTACTCATTTGATCCTCACAACAATCCTGGAAGGTAGGAATGATGACAGATCCCATTTTACAGATGAGGAAACTGAAGCAGGCAAAAGTGAAGGGTCTTGGACTTGACCAGAGTCCCAGCTAGTAAGTCTCTGAGGCAGGATTTAAATACGGTGTTTTTCTGATTCCCAATTACCATGCTCTGTGCACTGTGCCACCAAGCTGTATCTAAATGACCTTTAAGAACTCCCACAGTGCTAACATCCAATAGTATTATAGCCTCTTAAAGGGCTTCTTGGCAAAGATTCTGGAGTAATTTGCCATTTCCTTCTCCAGGCCATTTTACAAATGAGGAAACTGAGGCAAACAGGATTAAGTGATTTATCCAGGGTCACACAGCTAGTAAGTGTCTGAGGCTGGATTTGAACTCAGGTCATCCTGACTCTAGACTAAATGCTCTATCCACAACCCTCCCACATACGCACACACACATATACACAATCTGTCAAAGTGTCTGCAATTCCACCAGTTACTTTTTCCTGATCTGAAGACTCAGATTCCTCGAGAACCCCTCATTAAATGCAAATATTTCAGGGAACCATTTTAAACTACTTTAATAGATTCCTCCCTCCAGTCTCTACTACAACTTCCTCCTTCCCTTTAACCACCACCACTATCAAGGGCACAAGAATCTTGCTAAGACTAACATCTGTCTGCCCAGGTTACATGTACCTTCGGAATCTAAAGTTTATTGTGCAACAAGAAAATGATATTCACACACATGCATTGTGTCTAGACTATATTGTAACACATGTAAAATGTATGGGATTGCCTGTCATCGGGGGGAGGGAATAGAGGGAAGGGGGGATAATTTGGAAAAATGAATACAAGGGATAATATTATAAAAAATATATATATAATAAAAATTATTAATTAAAAAAAAAGAATCTTGCTAAGAAGTTGGGAAAAAGAGACTCATCAAGCACAAACTAGTCAATAAATCTGGATGCTCCCTGAGGAAAGGAGAAGTAGGACTTGGAACTCCCTAAGGCAGAATGGAATCTCCTCCTTTTTCTGGTGTCATAGGCAGTGTGCCCCTGGCTTGGGTTCAAATCCTAGGATTTCTATTTGCTAGCTGCCTTTTCTTGGCAAGTCTGTGATCTGGGCTGAATGGAATGACCACTAATAGTCATTCTAACCCTCTGATTTGTGGCCTTAGCTAAGAGATCTGCCCATAGGGAACACTCAGTTTACTGAGTAACTGAATCACAAATCTGTCCAGCAGAGGGGAGCTAGGAAAGGGCTGCAGGATCTGCTGAATCCTCTTCTATGAGAGATTCTATAGTGTAAAACCAGAAAGGAGTTTTGGCATCTATAAAATCATAGATTTGTAGGGTTACAGATCCCAGAACTGCAAGAAACCTGAGAATTCATCTAGTCCAAATGTATTTTACAGATGAAGAAATAGGTTCAGAGAGATCTTGCTCAAGTTCACAAAGGTCCTAACAGTTTTAATGGACCTTACAGGTCATCCAATCCATCCCCTCATTTTAGAGATGAGTAAACTGAGGCCCAGAAAGGGACCTGCTGAGGATCCCACTGGGAGGAAAAAAAGTAGAGTGAGTTTTAACCATCACTCCTTCTGACCCCCAATCATCCTGTTCTTTTGGTGTCCAAACCCTATGCTCTTTTTACCATTACTTAAGGATGAGCAAACTGCAGTCCAAAGAGAATAGATGAGCTGCCATATAATGAGTTTGTGACAAAAACTGGAATATGAACCCAAGACTGTTGAATAGGAACAGCTTTCTAGGATTCCCAGAGGAATCTCTGTGTGTCTCTCTCTCTGTCTCGGTTCTCTGGGTGTCTCTCCAAACAAGCACATATTTTTCTAGCACTAGTATTTGGTCCTTACAGCTTCTCCAAATGTTCATGCTACAACAGAGTCAACATCTGGGACCTATTGCTCAAGTTTCAGCTGTGCCTTACCACATCTGGAACCCATCAAGCAGACTCCTCTCCTGGGAAGGATGTAAAACAAACCGTGCAAGGTACTCATTGCCGGGCTAGTGGTCCAGGGCTCAAGAACTCCTAGACAAAGTAAGCTGTGCTTCCAAAAAAGCATGTTATAGGTACTATGGTCTGGGCTTAACAAGTACACACACACAAATGTGGTTTATGTGATGAGGGATTGAAGGCCCAGGATGAATGCAAAAAGCAGATTAGCTAGCTCTTCTAATTCATATCCAAACTGAGAAAATTTTACCCGTTCAAGGCATTGTGGAATGAGCTCCAGTTTTGGAGTTGGAAGGACTGGATTCACCTTGGGCAGATAAGTAGATTTTTCTCGTTTATTAGGGGCTTGGATTAAGTCATTGGTGTCAGAAATATGACCTATGGTCACCATGGGTGGGTAGCAACATTCACTAGTGAGTCCAAAAGTAGATTAAAATGTCATCAAGAAATATTTAACAAAATAAACGTGAAAATACAATAAAACATAGATAATGTTAATAGGCAGTTTTCTAGGTCGACACAAAGCCCATAGAGATCTTTTGGCTCCTGTTCGAGTTTGACAATTCTGACTTTTAAATCCAAAGCCTAGAAATCTACAATCTTCTGAACTTCCACTAGCTTGATACCTGTTCTGCTCTCATTCCCAACTTCCCCTCTTTCAGTCTTACTGGAGACAGGGGATGGTCTTAAATTGTCAGGGGAAAGTGATTTCATCAGGTATGATTTATGCCACCTAATAAGGTCCTTCCCCTCTCCCTGTCAGCTTTTCAACAGATCAAAGGTGGGATATTAAAATGCAGGCAATTGCAACTAGGTCTCCAGGCTATGCTAATTCACAAACAACCCTTCTCCCCTCCATCTGTCAGAAGAATTAATGTGTGTGCAAGAGCCTGGTAAGGCAGAGAAAGGTCTTCCTTTGTCTACATCAAAGGGCCAATACCTGCACATTCCTCTAAGCGATTTCTTGTGTTTTAATCGGTGGCAATATATAAAAATAATTATCCGCCCTGTGGGAAAAGGCTAAGTATGTAGTCTTTATGAGCTTCCCCTTGAGACCCAGATTTAATGATTTGGGAAGGTGGCCAACGGAGTGGGTAATGATCCAGGAATCCTGAGGTGGGGGAAGGGAACTGTAGCAGGTCATATTATCCATCCCCCAGACTTAAGTGTTTGGGGGAGCTGTTGAGAGTTTCCATTTGGATTCCGAGTATTGGAAAGGTTTCTGGGGTACCCCTCCTCATACCAGTCCGGCCGGGACCACTGCAGCAGCTGGAGCTGGGACCGGAGCTGCTCTGGACCTGGACTTCTGCCCCTGGCCAAAGATGACTGTGGTTGGAGGAGGAGGAGGCAGTTTGGGGGTTTCCCAACCCTCCTCTTGGAAGAAAGAATCAAAATGAGGAGGTTTGGGAAATGGGAAGTGACATTCCAATGTCATTAAAATGCCAAGATGTTGGCGCTGTGCCCCCTTGTCTTAGCAGATATCGTGGTGTTAGGCACCGGGTCGGAAGATGTTACATGTAACTTATTCAATATCTGCCAAAAACCCTGAAAAAAGTCATGGAAAAGGGTGCGAGGGAAGAGAAAGCATGGAGAAGGTCAGGGGAGTTCATTATGCCTGAACCGCTATCTCTGGCCCACCTTCTCAGCCCTAGAGAAGACTCAGGTTTGGTCAGCCCTTCTCCATTCCAAAT
The DNA here is from genome assembly GCF_048593235.1 of Sminthopsis crassicaudata. Taxonomy (NCBI): domain Eukaryota; kingdom Metazoa; phylum Chordata; class Mammalia; order Dasyuromorphia; family Dasyuridae; genus Sminthopsis; species Sminthopsis crassicaudata. The sequence continues at coordinate 97,602,261 of NC_133620.1, read as the reverse complement.
TGCCCCCAGTCTCCAGAAGTAGTCTGGGCCCTTGGTAAGCTGTAGTACTGATGCCTTTTTACCTGGACTTTGAAGTTAGATTCCCTGCTAGCCTCTTATTAATCTTTACTATCTCCTTCCTACAAAAAGAGGGAGATTTTGTTACCTCTCTTTTGAACCTGCCAGCCTCCCAACTTCTGGTTTATAAATATACTTTCAAATCAATTCCTAATACTTCAACTTTGGTAATTTCTTTCCTAAACCCTCCTACCTCATCAAAGTCATCTCATAGGATTCTCCCATGTTGTTTTCTTCTGGATCAATATGTGCCTCCCTCCTTCCCTCCCTGATCCTAAACATATGATCTTCACACTCCCGTCTCTTTGCTTTTTGTTCAAGTTATTTCATCCATCATGAAATGCCTTCCTCCTTTCTTTACTCCCAAACCCTGTCTTTCCCCTTTTCCAGAACATATTTAAAACTCCAAAACTCCCTTTCTCCAAAGAGCCCTTTCAAACTATCTCCACTTAACTCTGACCAATCTTTCTTTTCTGTAATTAAGATTTGTCAGTCAAACAATTAAGGAAAATTTGGGGGGGGGTGTTGATGTCGAAGAATTCACAGAAAGAACAGGCAGAATCCAATTGCCTAAAACTCTTCAGATGAGATCCCATCAAGAATGATAGACATTCAAACTGCTGATGACACAAGCACTTAGAACTCTGATGAGAATGAAAAGATGCATTATGTCAAAGAGACTGGGCTAGACCTACAGGGAACTCACCAGCAAATCTAGAGATTCCAAATCCACTTGCAGAGTGGAAGGAAAAGTGGATGAGTGAGTGTGAATACAAAAGTGGGACACTCTCATATCATCGGTGGTCATCAAACAATGGTGTCTTCAAACTCAGAACACACTGAGGTAGATGTTGGGAAGTGAGTGACTATCCCCTTTTTTTGCATGAGGAAATCGAGGTTTTAGATAAATCAAAAGATTCGCTCAGTGTCACACAGATTGTAAACTGGATCTAGAAAGGAAGTCTTCCAGTGCTTTTTCTTGCTTTCCCACCATTACTGCTGTTTCCCTACCAATCTGACCTGAAAACTTATTTGTCAGATTAATTTAATTTATTTATTTCTTGCTGAGGCAATTGGGGTTAAGCGACTTGCCCAGGGTCACACAGCCAGAAAGTGTTAAGTGTTTGACGCTAGATATGAACTCAGGTCCTCCTGACTTCAGGACTGGTACTCTATCCACTGCTCCACCTAGCTGCCCCTAGATTAATTTTATTAATGAAAATACAGCTACTAGAAAAAGGGTAGCTAGATGGTGCAGCAGAGAGAATACACAGCCTGGAGTCAGGGAGAACTCCATTTAAATCTGGTCTCAGACACTTATTATCTGTGAGACCCTGGGAAAGACCCTATTTGCCTCAGTTTCCATATCTGTTGTAAAATGAATTGGAGAAGGAAACGGCAAACCACTCCAGTATCTCTGCCAAGGAAACTCCAAATGGCTACTCGAAGAGTCAGACATGACTGAATAACTATAAAAGGGTGGCTTTTGTTTTGAAGCTTTGTTGAGGAAGAGAAAGATCGAATAAAGGACTGAATCACACTATATGATGGAGCCTTGATAATAGACTACAGAAAGAAGATAGAACTACTTAACACTTTTTTGGCTTGTTTTTTCTAATAAGAAAGATCTTTAGATTGGCAAGGACAAAACAAAATGATTAACTAGGAGTTAAAAATGAAGGTGAGTGAGCAGATGATCAAAGAGGATCTAGCTTCCTTCAATGAGGCTCCTTAACTACAATTTACAATTCTTGAAAGGACTTGTGGTTGGGATTATTTAACCACTGTTTTTGATCTTTGAAAAATCTGGGCAATGTGTCATTGGTCTGAAGATAGGAAAATGTCCCAATTTTCAAAAATTATAAGACGATAGACTTCTTCAGGCTATAGGCTGATGAGATTGATTTTTATTCTTTGCAAAATTTAAGAAAGTATTATTAAAGGAATGGCTAAGGAAGGCCTAGAAAGGAAAGCCATGAACACTAAGAGCCACTAGGGGTTTATCAAGAAATGAGTAAGCTCATTTTCTTTTGTTGTTGTTGTTGTTATTAGACTAAACTGCTAGATCACAAGGATACAATAAATATAGTATAGTAGAAATTTGCCAAGATTTTGTAAAATCTCTCATCATATTTTTGGTGGACATTTTAAAAATATGTGAGCTAGATGACAAAGGAAACTGGGTGACATAGATGAAGCATAGGATTTAAAAATTGGAAAGATCTGAGTTCAAATCCTGTCTTGGATACTTAGTTGTTGTTTGATCCTGACCAAATCATTAACCTCTCAGACTTAGATTCCTTATGCATAAAATAAAGATAAAAGGAAATTAAGTGATGCAGTAAAAAGAGCATTGGGCTTGGAATAAAGAAGATCCCACACTTAGCTGTATGACTCTGGGGCAAGGGTGAGCACTTAAATCTGTTTAAATCATTTCTTCATCTGTAAAGTGATCTGGAGAAGATAATGGCAAACTACGCCAGTGTCTTTGCCAAGAAAACCCCAAACTAGGTCACAAAGAGTCAGACGTGACTTAACAACAACAAAACTCACTGGAGTCCTTAGAGTATAGACTGGATGACGGCTCTGAGAGATGTTTGGTTACATGGAAGACTAACTGACCTCCAGGGTCCCTTCCAGGACAGCCAAGGCCAAGGCCAAGGCAGAAGAGGTTTCATGCTGGGTGATTCCATGGGGAGGGCAAAGGTCTTTTCCTGCTATCATGGATAGGGGAAAGAGGGAGGGAGAGGGACATGGGACGTGCCCTTGGGGAACACAGGCTAAAGATAAAACCCCACAATAAAGCACAAATTCCACTTGGAAAACAGGAAAAAACCAAAAGACCTCAGGTTCACTTCTAAGGCAATATAAGGAACTAGTGACGACCTCTCTGCTTAGTGGAAACTGTCTTTTTTTTTTTCACTGCAGATTCAACTAGAGTCAACTCTACATTCCCAGTTCTGAGCTAGAAAAGGAGGAATAGAAATCATCAAAATCTTCTTGGAGTTCATAATTAAAATTATAATAAATTAGATAGACTTTATATGGAGCTTCAACATTTGCAAAGAGTTTTATTGCACTTGATCCTCATAATAAGCTTATGATATATGTGCTATTTACAGATAAGGAATTGCAGTAAGAGAGGTTGAGACTTGCCCTGGATCACACTGTATCTGAAGGCAAGATTTGAACTGAGGTCTTCCTGATTTAAATGCCACCCAGCTGCCCAATAAAACTAATGAAATATTAATAATAAAAGTACATTAAGATTGATGGTGGTGCAGTGGATAGAGCAGCAGCCCTGAAGTCAAGAGGAGCTGAGTTCAAATTTGGCCTCAGACACTAAACATGATACCTGTGTGACTCTGGGCAAGTCACTTAACCCCAATTGCCTCAGCAAAAAAAAAAAAAAAATGATAATAAAATGTCAATAAAATTAATATAATTTTCCTTTGTGGCTTTTGATTGCATCACATGAATGGGAGGGTGTTTTCTTAAATGCTAATGCAATAGTAAATTCACCTTTCAGATTATGTTTTATTTAGGTGGTTGCATAAATCAGTACATAATCCTTAATAACACATTAAGTGACTGACTAATGGAAAGAACTACTACATGCCCCAAGTTATGAGTTACATCTCTTAATGTCTCCTAGCCTCGGATTCCTTATTTGCAAAATGAGAGGATGACCTCTTAAGTCCCTATCATCTTTAAATCTATTTCTCCCTATTTTTTGCATGCACCAAGGACACATACAAGTACATCCATGTTTTCCATAAGCAGACCTGCTGATTGCCTCAGTTTTTCCAGATTTCCCCTACTCATAGCAGATTAGGGTAGAATGTCTCTTCTCCTCCTTTCCTGTTTCTGCACTTCAGTTAGATTTCTCAGCCCTGCCTGCTTCAGAATGTAGGTACTGTTTAGCCCCTTCTTAGCTCCCATAAACTGAGTGGCACATTTCCTAGGGCTGAGTGACCTCCAGAGCCTTCTCCACCCTCAATCACTCTAGGTTTTTCAACTGCAAACAAGCCACAGAAGCGGATAAGTCTAGATGTTTAGCTGTCTAGAGAATCCCAAAATAGCCTTCAGTGGGAGGATCCTAAACACAAGGTGAGCTTCTTTGGGAGACACAGAGCATATAGATGGGAATGGGGGCAGGCGGGGGGAGCAAGGAAGGAAAAAAAAGAAAGCAATGGTGAAGCACTAAAGTTTGGGGCTACACCCCGGTGTTTTCCCTCAATTCTTTTCTGATGATCCCTATAAAAAGTAAGGTCTGAGAGGACACATCAAGTGCCCAAATTCCATAATCTGCTGGATGCCTAAAGCCTTCCCCTGCCTCTGTATGAGTCTGACCCTCACTCAAATCAGAAGAATAAAGCGTCCCCCTATATGAGCTGACCCTCACTCAAATCAGAAGCCCTTTCTCAGCCCTGGTTGCTCTTATGGGGCTTGGAATCCAGAAATGGAGCCTGGGTGGAACAGGGGATACAGGATATCATTGCCAATTCCTTCTGTATGTGAAGACTAGCCAACCTTAGTATTCTAACTGAAGAATATATAAAGGCTTATATACCGATCTTCCTTTTGGGGTGCTCTGAACTGGAAGTCAGAAAATTTGGGTTCTATTTCTAGCTATTTCCACTAAATAGCTGTTCTATTCCCTTCCTTTCTCTGGCCCCCAGTTTTCTTGTCTGTAAAATAAACAAGTTAGATTAGACAATCTCTAAGATCCCTTCATGGGGTCAATGATCTCTAGAGACTAGCCTTCTAGCAGCCCAGGCTCCAGGTGCCCTCTAAGAATGAGGTTGATTCTTCTTCCTAACCAGACCTATGGGATCATTCTAAACTTCAGTTAATGTGCTGGCAGCAGCTGGTGCTCTAAACTGATGGAAAATTACTTGTAGACATGAAGAAAAAAAATACGCCTCCACTCTTTCAGACCTGCCTCTCCTTTCCTTGAGACTGGCGGAATAGCTGGAAATGATGGGAGGGAGGCTGAGGGGGACTCATCTCATGCCAGCTGGTGAAGTCTTGGCAAAATCATTTTTATGTACCTGTGCTGCCTTTACTTTCCAACTTGTCTCACTAACAAACCCCTCCACTTCCCTATCTATCTTCTCTTCTCCCGGTTCTTTTCCTTTCAATGAGTTCAAAGCTAAGGAATCTTAGGTGTTTTGATTCTCCCTTAGAAAAAGTCAGAGATGCCTTGGACTAAAGAATCCCAGACAGTTGTTTCAAAGACCATGCATCCAGGTTTCAATAGTTAAATGGTTTGTAACTCTGAACAAATAATTAATTAATTATTAATTATTATTTTGTTATTCATTCTCCTCATCAGTTACATGGGCATAACAATATTTGCACTATAAGTAAGTTCTTGTAAGCCCTCCCCTCCTTTTCAATAAACCCATTGATTTTTTCTTTTGTGAATCAATAAACATTTATTAAGCACCTACTAGTGTCAGGTATCCAAGCGCTGGCTAAGTATATATAGCAATTTCTAAGGGTGGGTAAAGGATCAAAATTATTTCTAATATGTACATGGAGATATCTTTGCTACAAATTTCATCACACAAATTAGGAAATACTAAAAATATTGTCCTGAGATCTTAGCACAATTCCTCAAGAACAGAGTAGATAATATGGCTCAATTTAATAGACCCGTTATGAGGAAAGAGTTTTGTAAATCTGAAGTGCTACAGAAATGTGAAAAGCCAAAAGGATCAATATTTACTTTTCCCTGAATTCTATTTTTCATTTCCCATCTCCATAATTTTGCACAGTCTTATCCTCCATGTCTGAAACACATTCCCTCTTTGCCTCTAATTGTCAGATTTATTTTTCCCCTTAGAGCTATAGACACAAAATGTTCAATTTGCCTTCTTTTAAAATTTTCAAATAAAAAATATGAAACTTAATTCAAGAAATAATAAAAAATAAAAAATAATTTAAAAAATTTAAAAATACTTAATACAACCCCCTCACTTTACAGATGAGGAAACTGAGACCCAACAAAGTGAAATGACTTGTCCCAAAGCATCAGGTCTTGAAGGTTCTATTCCCTCAGCAAAATGTAAGCTCCTTAAGGGCAGGGTCCCCTCCCCTTTTGCCTCTCTATACACAATACCTATCAGAGGCTTAATAAATGCCTGTTGGATAGGAAAGAATTGGAATTAAAGTGTTGCCAAAGAAGAGTAAGTTATATGATAGCCTTTTTCCTATAGCTAATCACCTGTTCTTGTTCCTTCCAGCATTAACACACCACGAAATTTTACCTGAGATTTACCAAGATCTTTTCTGCTGCAATAGAAACTTGACTCCTTTGTGTAAAGCTTGATTGTGCCAAACAAGATGGAGAAGATGGGGATCTGGACTGCTGATATAATTTTTAGGGAACTCCCAAATGGACCAACTCCCTCCATGAATGCAGGTCAGCACCTTCTCTGCAAGTCTTGGAGAGTTTGGCTAGAGCACTGAGAAATAACATCCAGGGTCACATAGGCAGTAGGTATCAAATGGGACTTCATGATTCTGAGGGCTCTCTCTCTATCTGCCATACCTTATGCTCTCTTAGGATCCATTAAGAATGGGCTAGGAAACTGGAATTGGAAGAAAAGGAGGAATACTGTGTCAGTGTCCTAGTTTTGGAGAAGAGCTCATAGGCTTACCTGTAATGGGAGAAGTTTGGAGCAGATGGTCTCCCCAGCTCTGATACATGATGGGGTTCTTTTGGACTCATGACAAAAGTATGAGTTTTGAGTGTGACTCATAGAGAGACTAAGGAGAGGGAGACTCTGGACCTTAGTTTCCTTACCTGTAATGGGAAAAGTTTGGAGCAGATGGTGTCCCCAGCTGTGAAAGGTGATGGGGTCTTTTTGCACCCACAGAAGTAGCATGAGCTTTGGGTGTGGCTCAGAGAGACTAGGGAGAGTGGACAATGGAAATGGGCTGTGTGAGATAGATGTTAAGGTATGTAGTCCCTCCAAGACATACTACTTTCCAGATGGTTTGTTTAAGGAGAGCTGGGGGAAGTGGGAAGTCACACCAGCACTACTCAAACATTTAAGGCTGAGAGGTCAGAATAGGAAGGTGGATGAGTTGCCACTAAGGGATTGTATAAGGGGGAGAATGCTCCCTGTAGAAGTCCTCAATGGTCCAGACCCTGCTTCTAAGCAGGTCAGCATCCTAAACATTCTTTAAGATCTGGAGATTGGAGAAAGGGACTTTTCTTTGGGGATATCCTACGGGCAAGTTGGGGACAGAACTGGATAGGGGCTAAACTGCTCCCCATGTCCAATTTTCAAAAATTTAGGCATGCTGCTGCCAATGTTAATAAAATAAGTTAAATTAATAATCAATGATTTAAAATAAAATAAAAGCACAAAAGTAGGGCTTTTATAGATCTAAAGCCTTTTCACTTATATCATTTTGTTTAAGTCTCACAATAGCCTACGGGTGGAAGAGGTTGAGACAGGGATAGGAGATGGGAAAGGCAGGGAGGATTCTAGGTAGTGCAGTGGGTAGTATACTGGTCTTAGAATTATGGAGATCTGAGTTCAAATCCCTTCTCAGATATGTAACAGCTATAAGACATTGGGTAATTCATTTAACCTATCCACCTCAGTTTCCTCAGTTATGAAATAAGGCTAATAATCGTACTCACTATCCAGGGCTGTGAGAATCAAATTAGATAATAATTGTAAAGTGCTTAGTAAATCTTGAAGTGCTACATAAATGGTAGCCATTATTATTTTTCTATTTTTAGTCCTGTCTGCTCTGTGATCCCATTTGGGTTTTTCTTGACAAAGATACTGGAGCAGTTGGTCATTTCCCTCTCCTGTGGATTGAGGCAAAAAGGATCGAAGTGGCTTGCTCAGGGTAAAACAACTAGAAAGTGCCTGAGGCTGAATTGGAGCTCGGGTCTTCTTGATTCTGGGCCAGCATTATCTTTTGAATCATCTAGCTGCCCCAATCATTATTACAGCATCATACCTATTTTTCAGATTAGGAAACTGAGACAATTGTAATGAAAAGACCCAAACTGAATGGGATCTTTGAAATGAAAATACAGGAATCAAGAGAAATACTGAATTTGATTTGATTTGATCAAAAGATTTGATCAGATGGGAAAATCTATAGGAAAAAACAAATTTGCAGAAATAAAGTGGTTCTTTAACCACTAAAACAGCTTAATAGTTAATTGTGACTCGAATTCAGACTTTGTCACAGACCCCAGAGACTAGAAACTCCCTGAAGGCAGGGATTGCATTTCTTCTACCCCAGGCTCATAGTAGGGAGGAGTCTTAGATGAAATCTTGTCCAATCTCTTCATTTTATAGATGAAAAAGCTAAAAAAAAAATGAAAAAAAGTGAAATGACTCCTAAGGTCACACGGAAAAGTGATAGACTAGAATTTGAAGCCAGATCACCTGATTCTATGTTAATCATTAATCATAATCATAAGTTAATTATAATCATGCTGAATCCCATTTTCTCATTAAGATCAAAGCTTTCCAGGGAGCCATGGTTCCTAAATCAGATTGAGCCGTTCCCCAGCCTAGCTCATCAGACTGGGAGGACTCTGAGGTCAGGAACTATATATGTATATATATGCAAGGAGTCAGGGGATGCACTGGAGACAAGCATGCTGACTTAGCAGGGGTAGTGGTTAAATTTTCAGTGTGAACATTTATGCTTTAGAAATCAAAAAAATGCTACAAATCTGGGCTTGATTTATTGTTTTGTTAATTTTCTAGACTTAAGAAAATAATAAAAAAATTGTAACAACTCAAAAGTGCATTGCACATACTTTTTTTTCTATATTCTCTATAGGTTGTTGAGCATTTACCAACATACCACTGAATTGATATTTCCCTAAAAGACCAGGCGCTGTTTGAACACTGGTGTTCTCTCCACTCTTGGACAGGGGATTCCTGTAGAAGGGACTGTCTCCTCCTCTTGGATTTCCAGAGTCCCTAAGACAGGGCCCCACATACAGGGGTGGCTCAGGAGTTCACTAGCAGGTGGCAGTGGGGAATGGAGATTTAGGATCTGCCTTTCATCTCTCCCCAGGTGGCAGCCCTACCCTTTGGCTCTGCATCTGGGCACAGCTGCCCATGTGGGCCCAAAGGACTACTCCAGCATGGTGGCCAAATCAGAGCTTGTTAGCTCCCTACATACCCAGCCCCAGGGCCCTCCTACCTTGCTCAGGCCCAGACCTGTTGGGGCTTCATGAGGCCCCAGTGGTAAGGGAGGAGGATAGCTCAATTTATAGAAGAGTATTCTGGAATTAGGGGCCTATTCTAAGCCATGAAACTAAGGACAACCTGGGTAAGGGTTAAGAAAAAAGCGGAGAGACCTATATATCTGTGCTGGGGTGCCTCCTGTGAGAACAAGTCAACACTCTGCTCCTGGGTGGCCCGGTCTCAATGGACAACCTCCCAGACCAACGTCCAGAGTTGAAACAGACAACCATTGGGGATGTGAGCCATGGCCCACTGTGGACATTTTTTTGGCATCTCAAAGAAACCAAATTACCCTGTGTACTGGTTCCCACCCGCTGCAGGGGGCTGCCCTCATGCCTGCTGGGCCCCAGAAGGAGCTGCTGCCCCAACCATATGTAGTAATCAACTCCCGGAACCCTGGGGTGATCCAAATAAAGTAGTCTATAATCATGGAGTCCAAAATAGCCATGCTGGGGAGGACAGCCTGCCACCCCGCCACCTCCCAAATCCATCCCCTGCCAGGGGCCCCTTTCTCCAGCCCCAAAACATGTCTAGGGCTGAGGGGCCTGATTCAGGGGTCGATGGGTGCAGGCTAGCAAGCCAGTTAGAGGCACCTACCACTCCTACCAGGTCACCTTAAAAGTTCTGGTACAGAACAGCACAGCCAGAGTATTTCAGGCACAGACACAGGAGGCCCAAAGGCACGGAGTAGAGTATTCAGGAGCTCAGACTCTTCTTGCTTCCTCCTCCCTTACCCCTCAAGAAAAGTATCAGTAAGGAAGTTGTTTTGTTCCCCCCCCCAGGGCTCTTGGGAGATGAGATACTCAACTGTGGTCTGGGGGAGAAAGGTCCTAGTAATAGCCCTTCCTTTGCCTACCACCTTCAGTCCTCTCACCAATTCTCTCTGATCTCTTCTCAGTTTCTCACCTCCCTGAGGGCAAGGAAAGTGTCTTATTCATTAGTGAAGTCCTCCACACATCTCCCTCTCCCAGCTTCTGATGAATCTCCTTCTCTAATTAATAATAATTATAATAACTAGCCTTCATATATTACTTTACTTACAAATACTATCTCATCTTATCCTCACAACAATCCTATAGGGCAAGAGTCCTATATACACCCCAATTTTACAGATAAGGAAACTGAGGCATACAGAGGTCAACTATGCTCACACAACTAAAGTGCCTGAGGATGGATTTGAATTCAGGTCTTTTTGACTCTAGGTCCAGGACTCTATCTATTACACAACCTACCTGTTTTGTATTTAATTTTATATATACTTTGTATATCTTTATAAGTCTACTTTGATAGAATGTAAGTTTATTGAGGGAAAAGGACTGTTTCATTTCTGTCTTTATATTCCTAGCCCTTAACACAAAACTTGGCACATGATAGGTGCTTAATAAATACTTGTTGATTGATATAAAAGTATTCTGCTTTTGTAATAATAGAATCTTAGGACTGGAAGGTACGTCATCCTTCAGGATAGGGACTGTCTGCTTGTATTTGTATACCTAGGACTTAGCTCAGTATCTGGCATATAGTATTTAATAAATGCTTATTGATTGAATGACTGACATCATAGGTCAATGAGTCCAAAGCATTCTTGAACAGGACTCATTTCCCCAACATCTCTGATAAGTATTATTCAGGTTCTGTTGGAAAACCTCGAATAAGAGGGAAATCCACTACCATTGCAGGCAGTCCATTCTAATGTTAGATGCTTCCTTTCAGCCTTACCAAAAGTGTATAAGACAAAGAAGGATGAAGTATTGGAAAATTTTTAAGAGACATCAAGAAATGTTTGTTGCGGGGCAGCTAGGTAGTGCAGTGGATAGAGCATCAATCCTGAAGCCAGAAGGACCTAAGTTCAAATCTAGTCTCAGACACTTAACACTTCCTAGCTGTGTGACCCTGGGCAAGTCACTTAATCCCAACTGCCTCAGGAAAAAAAAGAAATGTTTGTTGTACTAAGCCTATAGTAACCACACAGTATTATCTAGATTTCTCTCTCCTTCCAGAGCTCCTTCCAAGTGTCTTGTTTTTCATTCCTCAGCATCCTCTGCTGAGCCAAAAAGACCCTCTTCCTTCTTCCCTCTCTGAGGAGGTCATCTCTTACTGGGCTCCTTACACTCCTATTCTGGGGGATTCTCTAGAGAATCTGCTTTGAAGATTTCCTGCAACTCCCTGCTCTTTCTCAGATTTTTCTTATTATCTTCAGGGTCAGCTGGGAACCTGACATAATAGTAAGTGATATTGGACTGGCCTTGGGAATCAGGATAACTGGGATGGAGTCAAGTGACCAGAGAACTCACTCTTAGTTCCATTTCTAACAAGTCATGTGACCTCAGACTAAACTCAGTTTCTTTTCTCCATAATGGGACTAATAAACATTCTACCTCTTGGGGATGCTGCAAAGATAAAATAGAAGAACTAGTTGACGGAATGATGCTATGGAAATGTTTTTAAATGTCATGTATAATATATTATTATTTAAGCTTCCTTGTACCTTAAATTTGTATGGGGGTTGAGGCTCCTGTAGGTTCTGATCAATAGTGAGCCAGTATGTTTGGGAAAAGCTCAGAAGTCACATCTTGCTCCTAGAAACTCACAGATATATCATAGCACCTTAGCACTCCCAGAGTGGCCCTTACTCTTAACCAACAGAATTTGGAGCTTGGATTACAGAAAATAGCTGATTCATACTTATCTCCTTGGTGACCTTCTTATGGTCATGAGTTTGAAGGGAAGAGTCTCTCTGCCTCTTTCCCTTTCAAAGGAGTCAATGTTTCCCAAACTTCCAGACTTCCAATTGGGAAGTAGAGGGAAAACCTTGTGCCTCTTACTGGGGATGGGACCTGCCTCCTATGGACTTCTAGTTGTTACCTTGACAAAATCACCAGGACAAGCCTTGGTCCCTTTATTACCAAGTTTTAACTTCCCACTTCATTCCTCTTCACTGCATTCTTAGGTGTTCAGAAAGCAGGAGAAGATTTTTCCATAGTTTAGAGGGAGAAACTAAGGCACAGAGTGATTAAATTGTCTGAGGAAGGTCACATAGTAAGATGAAGAAGAGTTAGTGTTACTATTAATACTCTGAGTTTTTAGAGGACTATAAGGTCACAGGATCATGGACCTGAAGCCTGGTAGGGAGTTTAGAAGTCACTAAGAGCCGTCCTCTCATTTTCCAAATGAGGAAACTGAGGCTGAGAAAAGTTAAATTACTTCCCCAAGTCACACAAATAAGTGGCAGAGCCAGAATTTGGCATAAAAGCTAGTAGGAGCTAGATGGTGCAATGGACCAGAGATCAAACCCAGCTTTGGACACTCACAAGCTGGGTGACCAAGATAAGTCATTTAACCTCTCCCTTCTTCAGTTTCTTTATCTGTAAAAAGGGAATAATAATAGCACTTACCACAGAGGGTTGTTGTGAGAATAATATGAAATATTGTAAAGAGTTTTGCAAACCTTAAAGTATTAGATAGATGGTGGTGGTAGCGGCTCTTATGAGTTACCTACAAATATCACCACCCTACCTTCCAGCCCCTTCCCACTCCAAATCCAACAGTCTATCCGCAAAGGTCATATTCTGTGTGTGTGTGTGTGTGTGTGTGTGTGTGTGTGTGTGTGTGTGTGTGTGTGTCTGGCTTTCTCCATCTCTCTTTTTCTCCCTCCCTTCCGCAGACTTCCTTCAGGTCTTTCCTCTCAGCAGCCACTACCCAATGTGTTACAGATTTGCCATTTGGGAGGAGGCTAGAAGAAGGGAGGTATTGGGAATTCTAACTTCAGTTTTAGACTGGAAGCTCTAGCTGTTCTCCATTAATTTCTCCAGTAGGGCAGAATATTTGCTGGATGTATGTGGTTGTCCTTTGCAATGATGCATTTCGCCTTCAAAGTGCTCTGGACTGGTCTGTTTTTCTGGTTTTCCCCCAATTCTACCACTATGTTTTCCAGTTCCTTCCCTGAGACTTTCTGGCTTGGATCTTCCACAACCACCACCCTTCTACACATAAACACTGCCCCTCTCCCTAACCCCAGCCCCAAGGATCTGCTTTGAGTTTCCTCAGAGGTCCTCCTCTTTTCCATCTTAGTCTCCACCTTTCCTCCCACCCTCACCCGGACTCCACTATCCTCTATCACACTTCGGTTTGTCCTCCCTAGCTCTGCTGAGTGTTTCTGCTTTCTCTTGGCCTGAGCCCAGCTCTAGCTGGTGATTGGCATTGGTGCACCCTCCCTCCTGCTGCAGAAGCTTTGTGGCTCAAGGGAGAAGGACCAGTGTAGTATAAAAAATAAGCCTCTGAACTTGGAGTCAAAGAGATCTGAATTCAAATGTAGCCTCTGACACTTAGTAGGCTATATGACACCTGGCAAATTACCTCTTTCTCTGTGCCTCATTTTTCTCATCAGTAAAATAAGGAGTTTGTACTTAATGCTTTCTAAGGTCTCTTTTAGGGGCAGCTAGGTGGCTCAGTGGAGAGAGTGCCAAGCCTGGAAACATGAAGACCTGAGTTCAAATCTAGCCTCAGACACTTTTATATGACAGTAAGTTATACTTACCATCCAGGGACAGTCCTGTTTGCCTCAGTTTCCTTATCTGTAAATGAGTCAGAGAAGGAAGTGGCAAACCATTCCAGTATCTCTGCCAAGAAAATGCCAAATGAGCTCACAGAGTCAGACATAACTGAAACAACTGAACGACTAGGTACCGTCTAGCATTAAATCAACAATCCTATGATCTGCCAGTCCAGATGCTAACCCAAACAACCTGGGAATGATGTCAGACTGAGACCAAGGACTCTTGGCATTCAGAAGCCAGCACCGGTTGGTCAATTCCCACCTCCCCCACCATCTTCATTTTTTTTTCTCTGCTCTGAATCCTGCCTGCTGCTTTTACTTTTTCTCTGGAATGATAGGCATAGAATTCTAGAATACTGGGACTAGGACCTCAAGGATAGTCTAGTCCAAGGCCATCATAGGTCACTTGCCTTGAATTATGGAGCTAATAAATGTGTCTGGGTGAATTCCAACTAGATTATAAACTTCCTGCGGCGAGAGTCCCAGTTTCCTCCATTGTCTTCCTCCACATACAACTGAATATATATTGGCATATAATGTCTTTAGCTAGCTGCCTGGCTCTCTCACTCTTACTATGACTTTCCTTTGGTCCAAAACTACCTGTGTTTCTTGCCATTTTGCTATCAAAGTTCAAAACCCAACTCCTGCCAGAAGCTATTGGGATCATGTACTTTGTGACTGGAAGGAACTCTGGAGATCACAGAATCCATCTCTACCAAGGAGGAAGTAAGAAAAGGGGTTGGAGAGCTGGGCTCCTCTGAGAGCTGTTAGCATGTCACTAGGAACCTGTCGCTCCTTTGGGGAGAGGAGAAAGGGAGAAGGTAGTTTAATCCCATAGGCTCTGATTAATGGTCTGACCCTTTAGGGAGTATGCTTGATTTGCTTTGGCACACTACCTCATACTAATAAATCACTAAGAAGGATGGGTTAGATATTTTTCACTCTTTCCCTCTCGTCCTCCTTCCCTTCCTCCCTCTCTCTTTGTCTCTGTCTCTGTGGCTGTGTCTGTGTCTCTCTATGTCTGTCTGTCTCTCTCATAAACACACACACACACACACACACACACACACACACACACACACACACACACACTTTCCACGGTGTCATATGACTACGGATCTGGGTTAGAAGAAATTGTAATTCACAGCTGGATCATCAAATGAGGCTCCAGGAAGAAGGAATAAAGGCCAACATTATTGCCCATAAAAAGACACTACTAGGATCATAGGATAATAATAGCTAGCATTAGCATACCGCTTTCATGTTTACAGAGAGATTTATAAATAGTATCTCATTTTATCCTTGTAACAACCCTGAGAGGTGGGTGCTAATTTGCTCCCATTTTACAGTTGGGGAAACTGAGGCAGATAATGGCTAAGTGATCAGGGTCAAACAGCTACTCCACTTCTAGTGCTCTACCCACTGTGTCACCTAGCTTCTTGGAAAGGACAATTGAGACCATCTACCTCCATTTACAAGTTAGTAAACTGAGGCTCAGAGTAGTAAAGTGCCTTGCCCAAGATCATGCAGCTAGTAGATGTCAGAGGCAGGATCTGAATCCAGATTTTCTTGACTCTAAGATGAGCACTCTGCCCCTTAAATCATGCTGCCCCTCACGATTCCATCAGGGGAATGGGGGCAATCACTTTCTCTCCATCAGCTTGTTTGCATGCCTCCTAAGTATGCTCCCTTTCCCTCTGCCCCTCCTTCCCAACTCCTCCCCTGCCAAGTCTTACCTCACCTCTGAGTTAAATAAACAGCAATTCAATCTCTGTGCTCTCTGGCATGGGGGACAAGAGGGAAGAACCCCTCAGGGGGAACACATCCTATCTCTGCCCAGCCCAGCCTTGACTGGGGGCCTTTTGGGGAATGGGTAAGATAGAAGGGAGGGAAGTAGGCGGAGTGGGGGGGAAGCTAATTATTTCATTTTCACATCAACAACTAGCAGCTAATGAAGGTTCCAGCACCTCTGTGAGGTCTGGCCCTAACCCAATTAGAGAGTGGGAGGGAGAGAAGCCACAATTCCTTGTTCCACCTATGGATTCTCATCTCCCAGGAAGTTATAGAGCAATTCCTTTTGGGTGAGGGGAGAAGGCGGGGAGATTCTCAGAAAACCATTTAGTATTTTATTTGATGCCATCCATACCTCAGCCCAGGTTAGAGCTGGGCACAGAAGGTTCCTCGAAGGCAATAGCTCCAAGAATTCCAGTGCCTCTTGGAGCTGGAGCTGGTGGTAGCAAAGAAAGCCTTTCATTCTGGGGAATAATCCCAGGAATAAGGATGCCTCAGCCCCTTTCCATTCTGTTTCTTCCATGTTGGATGTCCCCCTCCCTTTTTTTCCTCCGCAGCCTGTGGGGCAGTATAAGATTTTCAGAGTGCCGAGTGAAGTACAAATAAGAGATGGAGCGGAAGAAACTTATGCAGTTAATATTATACGATGATCAATTCTGATGGACGTGGCTCTCTTCAACAATGACATGATTCAGAGACCAGTTCTAATGGTCTTTTGATCAAAAGAGCCCTCTGCACTCAGAGAGAGGACTGTGGGAACTGAGTGTGGATCACAACATAGCATTTTCATTTTTTTGTTATTTGCTTGCATTTTATTTTCCTTCATCATTTTGGGGGGGTTTGATTTTATTTTTCTTATGCAGTAAGATAATTGTATAAATATGGATCCATATATTGGATTTAACAGATATTTCTACCATGTTTAACATATATTGGACTACTTGCCATCTAGGGGAGGGAGTGGGAGAAGGAGGAGATACTGGAACAGAAGGTTTTGTGAGGGCTAATGCTGTAGAATTATCCATGCATATGTTTTGAAAAATAAAAAGTTTCAATTAAAAAAGGAAATTTATGCTATTAAAGCTGAGAAAATTATAGATTAGTAAGACTCTCCAGTGGGGAAAAGGGAAGACCAGAACCAACT
The DNA here is from genome assembly GCF_048593235.1 of Sminthopsis crassicaudata. Lineage (NCBI taxonomy): Eukaryota > Metazoa > Chordata > Mammalia > Dasyuromorphia > Dasyuridae > Sminthopsis > Sminthopsis crassicaudata. The sequence continues at coordinate 97,585,469 of NC_133620.1, read as the reverse complement.
TAAAGTAGTGGTGAAGATCCAGGACAGCTGTTGAACAGAGAAAGGCTGTTTGCTACTTGCACTGAGATCTGAAAAAGAGCAAATGGGGTGAAATTGCAGCCTGAAGGATTTGAGCTAGTAGCTAGACAGGGCTTGCCTGAGGTAGCCCCTCAGTAATATCTAGGGGATTTAACAGTCAGTAAACTTTTTAAAGAGCCTGCTATATGGCTAGAAACTGGAAATTGAATGGATAACCATAAATTAGAGAATGGCTGGGTAAATTATGGTATATGAATGTTATGGAATATTATTGTTCTGTAAGAAATAACCAGCAGGATGATTTCAGAAAGACCTGGAGAGACTTACATGAAACTGATGCTGAGTAAAATGAGCAGAACCAGGAGATCATTATACACTTCAACAACAATACTGTATGAGGATGTATTCTGATGGAAGTGGATATCTTCGACAAAGAGAAATCTAATTCAGTTCCAATTGATCAATGATGGACAGAATCAGCTACACTCAGAGAAGGAACATTGGGAAATGAGTGTAAACTGTGAGCATTTTTGTTTTTCTTCCCAGGTTATTTTTACTTTCTGAATTCGATTTTTCTTGTGCAATAAGAGAACTATATAAATAGGTACACATATATTGTATTTAAAATATATTTTAACATGTTTAACATGTATGAGTCTGCCTGACATCTAGGGGAAGCGGTGGAGGGAAGGAGGGGAAAATTTGGAACAGAAATGATTGCAAGGGTCAATGTTGAAAAATTACCCATGCATATGTTCTGTAAATAAAAAGCTATAATAAAAAAGAGCCTACTACATGCCAAGCACTATGAGGAAAGGCAAAAGAGGGGTTAAGATTGAAAGTAAGGGCAAGTGGAGCAGAATATCTTAGTAAAAGAGTAGGAGAAAAGGAGAAAGAGATAGCAGGAAGAATAATGATTTGGGAAATCAGAGAAGCTGGATTTGAATCCTGGATCCAGTACTTAGAAGCCATGTGATCTTGGATTAGTTTCTGCTTTCTGGACCGCAATTCCCTTTTTGCAAATTACAGGAATCAGCTCGATGACCTAAGGTCCATTTTAACTATAGAGCACAGGCACCCCATCAACACCCTAATCACCACTGCCAACAGCAACCACTGAGCTGAATGAGGATCATTTCTTTTTTTCTCTCTCTCTCTCTTCTTTTATTCTATTCTTTTTTTATTAATTTTTATAATTATAACATTTTTGACAGTACTTATGCATAGGTAATTTTTTTTACAACATTATCCCTTGTACTCCCTTCTGTTCCGAGTTTTTCCCCTCCTTCCCTCCATCCCCTCCCCTAGATGGCAGGCATTCCCATACATATTAAATATCTTATAGTATATCCTAGGTACAATATATATGTGCAGAACTGAATTTTGTTGTTGTTGTTGTTGCAAAGGAAGAATTGTATTCAGAAGGTAAAAATAGTCTGGGAAGAAAAACAAAACAAACAAACAAACAAACAAACAAACAAATGCTCACAGTTTACACTCATTTCCCAGTGTTCCTTTTCTGGGTGTAGCTGATTCTATCCATCATTGATCAAATGAGGATCATTTCTTAACTATGGCAGGGGAAGAGCCAGAGTCTTGAAATATTCCATTTCCTCCTGCCAGGAAGACCCCTCTAGATCAGGCCAAGTTTTTCCTTGGGCTCTGCTTGTCTTCCCCATCTATGACATGCCCCAGTCCTCCTCCATTCCAGGTTCACTCAACTGAGGCAAAACTACCACTCTGTTACTGGATAACCCATATTATCCTAGTCATTAAAGTTGGCAGAGGTCTTAAACATCATCTAGTCTTCCCTTTGCCTGCGGAAACTGTGTAACAGAGAAAGGGATACACAGATAATAATACTTTCCTAGTACTTTAAGATTTTTTAAAGACTTTGCAAATGTTATCTCATTTCAACCTACCCATGGTAGTGATTATCTTGATTCCCATCTGACTTCCCATGAACCCCATTTAGGGTTTTCTTGGCCAAGATATTGAACTGGTTTGCCATTTCCTTCTCCAGTTCATTTTACAGATGAAGAAACTGAGGCAAACTGGATAAGTGACTTGCCCAGGGTCATATAACCAGTCAGTGATTTTGAACTCAAAAAGCTGCGTCTTCCCGACTCCAAACCTGGCATTCTGGACACTATGGCACCACCTAACTGCCCACAGCTACCTATGCGGTAGATGTTCTTATTCCATTCTCTACATGGGGAAACTGAGAAAAACAAAAACAAATGATTCGCTGAGGATCACACAAACCAGTATCTGGGGTCAAATTTGAACTCAATTCTTCCTGACTCTCTACCTATTTGGTCAGACTTCTCCAAAGCTTGGGGTGCTGATGATATCACTAGGACTCCAGATTTTTTCCAAAGAACTAGTGAGCCCTTCCTACAATTAAGCTAGCCCAAGTCCTTGTGAGTTCAGAGAAATCCTGAGTTTAAATACTAGCCTCCTATCTCTCCCCCCTCCCCAAAAGGGGAAACTAGAACATCTCAGACCCCTGTCTGCTTCCTGGAATGCCAGTTTTGCGTGCCCTTCCTGATCCTGTGTCACACACATGCCCTGTCCTAACTCTGACCAGTTGGGGGATGGCAGCTCTCAAATCTGGAGACATCACCAAGATCCCAGTCTCTGAACTACAGGTAATGTTGTGTTGGACATGAACGGGGTAGTAAGGTTTGAGGTAGTGAATGAGGTTCATCTAATTATTTTATAGATAAAGAAAAAAAGACCAAGAGAATAGCTTGTCGTAAGTCACATTGGGGGTGAGGGGCAGATCTGGGTTTCCAAATGAAGTTTTTTGTCTTCAAATCCAGACCAGACACAAGCCAATTTCAGGTAGAACTGCAGATCTCCCCTCCCACTGAAGAACTGAAGATTAACTCTTTTCCTGAACCCCTTTGTTACTCTGGTGAAACCTCTGGACCCTTTCCCAGAACAATTATTTTAAATGCATAAGATAAAATACAAAGGATTACAAAGGAAATATAGTGAAATATAGTTATTAAAATTCTAAACCCCAGAATTTTAGGAAAAAAGTTAAAGGGCATGGTACAGACACATTCAGAAACATGAAGTTCATGCCCATAAATACTAGCCTTACCCTCTGCCAGTCTGGAGCTTCCATAGCTGGACAGGTCAGTTATATGAACAATATGAGCAAATGAGCAGCTACACAGAGCAGAAGCCCTTTCTTTAAGCCTCACAGGACTCTTACCCCAAAGAACAGATGACAGTAACCTCTACTTTCCTAGCATTCTTGTCCAGGGTCTGAGTTAGGGCCTTGGGTTAGCAAACAACCTCACAGATTGAGAAACAAGCTCAGCACCTATTCTATATGCCTCAGTTTCCCTTGCTTTGAAGACTAGTGACTCCTTTGCAGGAATATGCTGGAACAAGCTCACAGATAACTGTTAAATTTTCAGTCTAAGTGTTTACACCTCAGATACTGTCAAATGCTACAAGTAGGAGTTTGATTTATTATCTTGTTGATTGCCTAGACTTAATAAAGCCATGTAAAAAATGTTAAGAATGTAGTTTAAAAGTGTGTTGCGGTACATTATTTTTCCTGGGAGCCTGTTGTTAAATATTTACTCAAATAATACTGCCTTTAACTTAAATTCCCTGATTTTGGTGTTTAGTGAACTAGTACTAGTTAATTCACATGACCCTGGTATATCATTCCATTCTGACACAAATGCCCCCAAATCATTTCAACCCCCTGCTAATCTGGCCTGGTTCCCCCTTCCTCTCACACTTCAGCCCCAGTGGGGTCTACACAGGAATTGTCCACCCTGGAAAAATGACAGGATTTACTCCAGACTATGGTGATGCTCTGAATGGAGCTTCAATGGAGGGAAGGGGGAGGGGAAAGAAAGGAGGATGATTCCAAATTTTCCATGGATGGAAAAAGGGGCCAGTCAAGGAGAGAATGAAAGTGCCCTCCTGGTGTAGAGGGTAATCCAATGTCTCCCCAACATATGCAAGGGAAGGAGAGAAGACAAGGGCACATCCAGAGCTCTCAGCCCAGACCCAGGGGGTGGGTAGCGAAGAGGGAAAGCAGATTAAGCTGAGGAGACAGGGAGTCTTGGTTCTTCCTTGGGGCAGCAGTCCCGCCCCACCCCACCCCCCAAACCTCCCTGCACCCCCAGTCTACCATGGCAGACTGCCGGCTCAGCCCGGAGCCTCTGCTCTGGTGGCCCCACATCAGGAGGTCCCATTTCCACAATCCTCCAGGGGGGGTTCATACCTTCCCCCAAAGACACACACAGCCACACTCCCCCCCTCAAAACCAAAGCTAGGAGCAGCACATGGTAGGGGGTGAGGAGAAGAGGAAAGAGGAGGAAGAAAAGGAGGGGGGCCCAAGAGGCTGCAACAAAGGCAGAGCCTGTGACTCAGGCCTGGGGAAGCTGACAGCCCCAGGAGACCTAGTCCACAGAACTCCAAGTGTCGGCTCACTAATGACTTACAGAGACTGGAGGTTGGGCAGCTCCCACAATGCCTCAGCAGGGATTCTACTCAGCTGGTTATTCTGCAGCATCCTATAATTAGAACAGAAAAGAGTCTTAAACACACACTTACACAGTACATGGCACCCTGGGGCTCCCCTTCCCAGGCTAGGTCCTTTCAGTCTACTCCTAAGGACCACAAGGGAGCCTCAGTTCTGGCTAACCGTAAAACAAGGGGGCAGAAATCCTAGCCACAGGACAATGAGGTTAAGAGAGACTAGCAGCATGGCTACAGAAAGGCAGACAGCCTCTGCCACTTTGTAACTCTGTACATGTCTAAGGCCCCAGGTTGTGGTTGGAATTGGGTGCTTGGGAAGAGGAATGATACTGTATAAATTAGGATGAGCTGAAGACTAGGACTCAGTTTGACCTGGAGGAAGATAGATCAGCTTGGTTCTCCTCAGCAAGACTCAGCTTTCCCATCTGTAAAACTGGGAGAAAGATTGAATAGAGAAGAGACTTCTGGATGAAAGGTTCCAATTGGGAGACCTTCAATCACTGCTAGTGAGAGAGATCTCTGGGCACAGATCCCTGTACTAGGAATGGGAAATGAGAGAGGAGAGGACACAAAGATGGAAGCTTCTACTCAAGGTGTAATTATTATGTAGCTGAAGGAACCAGAAACTCTGAATATTTTAAAGTGTCAAGGGTGAGGGAGTATAGAGCAAGCAACAGACATAAGTTGAAAATGAAGTAGTTCCTTACTAAAAAAAAAAAAAAAAACCATATAAGTGATGAATAAGAAGTCGTTCATAGCTGAGAAAATGGGCCAAGAAAATCAAGGTTGGGATGAAAAAAAAACTATCTATATCTATTAGTTATAGAGATATGTATAACCATATAACTATAGATATAGATATATAGATTACCTATCTATATCTATGTAGATATAGATAAATAGATATTAGATATCAGAACAGGATTCAAATTAGGTGCCCATTAATTTAGGACCCTCAAGACAAATTGTGGTACACAAAGTATAATGGAACATTATTGTTCCACAAGAAAAGACAAATATGAAAAATTCAGAGAAAACTTGAAAAGATATATATGAATTGATGCACAGTGAGATAAGCAGAATGGGAAAACAATCTATATGACTACAATCATGTAGGAAGAAAACAACATAGAAAGATAACAGAAGTCTAAAAGTGACTTCAGAGGATTGAAATTGAAGAAAACATTCTTCTTCTCTCTACTGAAGTAGGAACAAAATAAAGCATTATATTATCAGATCTAGCCAATGGACTGGCTTGTTATGTTTAGCCCATTTGTTACAAAGGCAGCTTCCATTGGGGTTAAATGGGTTAGAGTCATTGGGAACTGACAATGGTGCATTAAGGAAAAAAGCATCAACTAAACATTTGTTTTTCAGAAAATTTTAAAAGAAAAAGAGAGAGAAACTAGGTCTATCACTTCCCCATGGCTATAGGGAGGCAGCTCAGAGTTGTAAGAGGCCTTGGAGATCATTTGAGGACAACTTGGACAGGAATCCCATCTACAAGATCCCTCACAAGGGTCATCTGATTTCCACTTGAAGATCTTTAGGGAAAGTGAAATCCTAAAGTAGCACATTCTGCATTTAGATAATTCTAATTATTAGGAAGTGTTTCCTTGTATCCAGCCAAAACCTCTTCACCTCCCACTTTTGGCCTTTGGTTTCTTTCTTTCCTCCAGGACCAAACAAAACAACTTGAAATCCCTCTATCCCATGAAAGCCTTTCAAATATTTGAAGATGGAGACCATGTTCCTTTTGTGTCTGCCTTCTTTTTCCAGACTGAACACCTCTATTCCTTCCAATGATCTTTATTTTATTTATTTATTTAGATGAGGCAACTGGGATTAAGTGACTTGCCCAGAGTCACACAGCTAGGAAGTGGTGTCTGAGGTTAAATTTGAACTCAGGTCCTGACTTCAGGACTGGTGCTCTACCCACTGCGCCACCTAGCTGCCCCTCCAGTGATCTTTATGACCCAAAGTTCCATCCCACCTACCATCCTGGTGACCCTCCTCTGGACACATTCCAGCATGGCAATGCCTTTCTTCAAATGTGGCACCAAGAACTGGATAGAGTACTTCTGGCCAACACAGAGAGAGGACACTAGAGGCATCAACTTCCCTGTTTTAGACACTTATAATGCAGCCTAAGATTGCCTAAGTTTTGGTGGCTGCTATGTCACATGGTGAGCTCACTTTGTATTTGTTATCTATCCTGGATCTTTTTGGTTTTGTTTTTATATTGAGGGGGGGCAAACTACTGACTGGCTATGCTCTTCACCATTCTATATTTATGAAATGATTTTGAAAAAAAATATCTCAAATGTAGAATTTTATATCCCTGATAAATTTTATCTTATTTGACTCGTCAACAAGCATTTATTAAGCGCTTCCTATGTACCTGGAACTGTGCTAATTACTGGGGATACAAAGAAAGGTAAAAACAGTCCCTGGTCTCAAAGAGCTTTCAATCTAATGGGATGGATGGAAGGAAAAAATTGAAGATATTTTCCAAAGGAAGGTTGAAAACAAGCTGTATTTAGTAGTTGCAGTTTTACATAAAATCATATTTTTATTCTTTATATAGAAAAATATTTGTGTTGATCTAGTTCTTTTTTTTTTAAAGAAAAAAATTTGAATAGAATATAAGTAAACTCCTTGGGTTCAGTACTGTTTTCATTTATGTCTTTGATCATCAGTGCCCAGGATATTTCCCAGCACATTGTTGTTCAGTTGTTTTCAGTTGTGTCCAACTCTTCGTGACTCTATTTGAAGTTTTCTTGGAAAGGACATTGACAAGATGGAATAAGACCATAGAAGGTAACCAGAATGATGGGGGGAAAGGTATTCAGTCTTATTTAGATTTATATTTTGGAGGCTTAGCACCCAAAGGAGAAGATTTAAGGGGGATATGTTAATTGTCTTCAAATGTTTAAGAACTGTCACATGAGAGAGGGATTAAATTATCCTGTTGGGAAACAATGGTAGATTTAGAATCCATGGATGAAAATTACAGGGATATAGATTTTGTCTCTATATAAAGAAAAATGAGGGACAGATAGATGATGCAGTAGATAGAGCACCAATCCTGGTATCAAGAAAACCTGAGTTCAAATATAGCCTCAGACATTTAATACTTACTAAACTGTGTGCCCCTGGGCAAGTCGCTTAACCCCAATTGCTTTCATAAAAAAATTAATTAAAAATTGAGGAAAATTAAGGTACAGACAGGTGATAAAATAGAGTGCTGAGCTTGAAGTCAGGAGGACTTCTTTCAAATCCAGTCTCTGACACTTACAAGGAATGTGATCCTGGGCAATTCACTTAGCCCTGCCTCAGTTTCCTTATTGTCAAGATAAGCTAGAGATGGAAACAGGAAACCACTCTAGTATCTTTGCCAAGATGAGGTCATGTAGAATCGGACACAAAGGAAAAATGAGTGAATAACAAAGGAAGAAATTCCTTCAAACTATGTAAATGTGTGTTAGGAAATCTGTGATATTGTCAGTGTGGAGAACTCCCACCATCTACACAGGTGAAATATCTCTCATAGGAGCCATCCATTGAGAGAGCTTCCTCTATTCCTTCTATCCTTTATGGCCAAACTCCTGGAAAAGTCCATCTATGATGGGTGCCTCCACTTCCTCTCCTTTCTTAACCCCTTTCAATCCCAGCTTCCTTCCACCCTCATCATTCCACTGAAGCTACTGACTCCAAGTTACCAGTGATCTCTTAATCACCAGACATAATCCTCATTGTCTTTGACCTCTCTGCCAGCTTTGACACTTTTGATCATCCTCTTCTGCCCCATTAACTCAAGAGGGAGCAAGTCTTGGACTTGAGGTCATGAGACAAAACTTCTGTCATATCCCTAGAGCACCCTAGTATGGTGTCTGCCACAAAGTGGACATGTAATAAATATGTGCTTAATGGAGCTGAGCTTGACTTTTAATTTAGAAATTTACTAGCTGTGTGACCACAAGCACTTTTCTGTGCCTGTTTTATCACCTCTAAAATAGGGAGAACAGCACCTGTATTGCCCTTTTCGGAGTGTTTTGAACAAAGTGTTTTATAAATCTAAATAAGACTGAACCATTATTATTTCTTATACAGTAGGTTGTGGCAAATTCCTGAGAAAGCTAGGATTATCTACCAAGACCCACTTAATAATTATTTCATTAATAATAATATACTTAATGATGAAATGTAGGAGAATAAATGAGGTAACAAGATGATGTCTTTAAAGTTCTAATCTTAAAGTGTTATGTTTTTATTGTTATCTTTATTGCTTTCCATGTAGCAGTTTTTAAAATTTGAAGATAATTGACATGTCTCCCATTAAATATTCCTTTTTGGGGGAATCTAAACCTCCAAAACTCCTAAAAATAAATGATGTGTTTTCATTCCCATCATCATTCTGGTTTCTCTCGTATGGCTTTATTCCATCTTGTCAATGTCCCTTTTAAAAAGTGGTGCTTGGATTGGAACATGTTACTCCAGATCTAATCTGACCATCAAGTTGTGATGATCACCCCCCTCCTTCTGTTTATATTTGGAGACACAGATAGAGACAACACAGAGCAAGCCTTCTTCCTTTAATGTGGCATTCAATCTTATGTTCTTCTCATTTCTCTAGCTAGGTTACAGAGGATAGAGCAGTGGGCTGGAGTGAGTTCAAATTTACCCTCAGACACTTACTGGCTGTGGGATCCTGGGCAAACCACTAAACTCAGACTCCTCAATAATAAAAAATAAATAAATAAAAGACCCACTAGCACCCACTTCCCAGGGTTTTTGAAGATAAGTGGAGATAATATTTGTAAAGCTCTGAGCACACTGCCTGGCACACAGCAGGTGCTTAATAAATTCTTATTCTCTTCCCTTTTCCTTCCATTCTCCTTTCAGCTGGAAAATGAACTAAAATACTCCCCAACCAAGGAAACATCGCTTTAATATATCCTTATTGAGATCTAGAAAAAGAAATTCTATTTCCTTCTCCTCTTATGACTATGGGGCCAGAATCAAGAAGGTCCCCTAAGGTCATCTTCCTTTGAGAACTAGGCAGGCCCAGAGAAGTCTGGGATACACCTGCGGGAATAGCTAATAAGCAAAAAAGGTGAGAACAGGTCAAATGAACCAGCTCTGCACTCTTGTCAATTTGGCCATCTAAGCTTTGAACCTACTCTAATGTGATAAAAATCCCTCCTTAATTACCTCAATTAATTAAGTTAAATTAATTAAGCCAAATGCCTGAATAATGGTCTATTTATATAAAGGAATATTATAGTGCCATAAAAATCTGAAAACTTATGAACAAACATATATGACAGCAATACAAAAGGGACTCAGCACAGACACATTGACTAAAGTTATATTGTTAAGCATAGAAGAAAAGAAAGAAGGAAGGAAAACAGGGCCAGAGCTAGGCCTGGAAGGAAGCCCAGAACAAAAACATCTTATTTGTTTGTTTCTTGTTTGTAGATTCTTTTGCTTCTGCCTTTTTAATGGCTGGGAAGATTATGGTGAGATTTTGCTCCTTGTTTTATATGTTTATAATTATGTTTTGTGTAATTATTTTATAGATAATAGCGCTTATAATTTTTTTAAAAGGGAGCTTAACTTTTTAAAAAATCACCTAGTTAACAAACAAAACAAGAGGAGATCAGTGGATTAGAGTGCTCAGAGAATTAGTAGAGATCTTTCAATGACCCCAAACTTGTCCTAGAAACAAAGGCCCATCTTTTTAATATCAATATGCCAGTGTTGTTGCATGACAGCAGAGATATAGAACATAACAGCCTTGGAGGGATGGAAAATGAGTATCACACAGAGGGCAATGGAGAGACACAGGGTGGGTGTGAGCCGGATGCAGCATGAAACCAGGAAAGACTTTGAAAAAGAAGATGTCATCAAGAAAATGTATGATAAGAAAGGGAGATGATTAGTTCAATGGCCAAAGACAGGGGTGCCAGATGGAATGCTCCACTGGTAGCTTGAAACATCAAGAAAAAAATCAGAAAAACCTCCAACCCACTGTGTGGAGCCCCTTTGGTAAACCTATGGGAGGACATGGGCAAGAATGACACAAATGGGCCGGTATGGATGGGTTCTAGGGAACAAGGTTAAAGTCTGAATAGTTTAAGAGGATGTATATTAGTTCATGAAAGGAAGAAGCTTACATAAGGCAACCCAAAACTCTTAGTGCAGTTTGATTTAATAAGCTACACTAAGACTTTTGGAATACCTTGGGTCTGCCTTTAGCCACCAGCTAACATCTTGTCAGATACTCAACAGATACTAAATTTTTCACCATCCCCTGAAGTGATTGCTGCTGTTTCTATCGTTTCTTTGCACAATTTCTAGCAATCACTAAGTACAGGCTCCTTAAAAATGGGTCTTGTGCAATTTCTGGTTGGGATGAGCTAGTGCTCATCATCCACATTCTGACTCAGACATGAATTGTCCACATGACTCAAATGTTTGTTTGCTGCTTACTTATTGATGTATTGTTGTCTGAGTTCATACGAACATCTCCCACAGAGACATTATGATTCTTCTTTTGGATCTTGGAAATTTCACAGGCTCCATCTGGAGGTAAACCACTTTGGATTACATTTGACAGATCCAATGGTGAGTGCCTATTATTAGCTTTTACCATTGTTCAATGAAGTGATGTATGCTTGTTTTAAAATTATTTCTTCAGATTTAAAAAAAACATTTATTATGTAAACTGATAATATCAATGTTTTTGATGAGGAAGTATTTGTCTTTTGGGGGAGAGGCTGAGCTTCATTAATTTTTATACTATTTTTTGTTATGGCACTTTCCAGGTCTGTTATGCTTCATTCTACAGTTTTGAAAGAATTCATTAAGACTGGTATTGCATAGATTTCAGTTAATTTGATTGTCTTCCTCCTACTGGAATTTTTCTTCAGGACACCTATAAGTCTCTTAACATATTCACCCATGCTAATATAGAAATAAGTTCTGCATGACTTCACATGTATAAATAAGTATCATGTGACTTGCTTTCTAAATAGCTGTGGATGATCTGGAGGGAAAAAAGAAATTTAGAACTCAATTTTTAAAAGATAGATAACTGAGTTTTGTTTTTTTGCTTTTTAAAGAGACCACATTCAGCCATGGTTGGTCCTTGATAAATTGATGTTCAGTGTATTTTACTCAGAGGAAATCAAAGTAAGTATTGCTTTCATCCATTGGTTAATTTAATGTCCAAATTCATGCTCAAAGCCACTGGTCTCTCTGTTCCTTGGCACACATTAAAAATTTTATACTTGAGTGCAAATGACATTTTGATATAATTAGAAAAACACTCCATGCTGGTTCTAAAATATTTTTTACACTTTCCATCAAATATTGTAGGAGAGTACATTTGCTCACAATGATTGTAGCAAATATCAGCTTTTAAAAATTGCTTTGGTATAGTTGGCAAACTGGATTAATGCCATGAAACTCAATAAAGACTTTCTGAAGTTCCAATCCAATACTCTCCTCTCCTTTTCAAAGTGATTTGAAACCTATCTATTATGTATCATTGCTAAACATAATTTTGTTGAGTTTTGGTTAAGTTTCATTATTAAATATAATTTTTGGAGTTTGCATTAAGTAAAAATCTTCAATAATCTCAGGTACTGCCTTTCCTTCTTCATATTTTAATAGCTTTCAACAAATCTAAGTTTAGAAATATTTATTTCTGCATTGGCCAGCAATACATTGTTATATGATTGGAGTAGAGATAAACAATTTTGAGTTTTGACAAAAAGCAAGCACGAAGCACTTACCTATAACTGGTAACATCTGTTTCCAATTTTGTTATAATATAACACTGGAACAAAAAGAAGATATTCCTATCTTCAGTCCATTTCATGCACATGTGTAATTTGTTGGCATTAGTGGTCAGTGCCATCTTTCCTGAAGTATTTTCTACTAGTGGAGCATGTATTTCTGATTTCTTCTGGTATATTTTGCCTTCTTAGGAATACAAGGGAACGTTGCTCACTTTGCTATCTTCTCTATTGATATGATCATCATGATGATTTTGAAGAGAACTAGACTAAAAATCTAGACTGTCTCTTCTTTGATTCTTCCAGGCAGTTGCATCACACTGACTGAGATACCGACCCAATCTAGAGGTACCACCAGAGCCTAATTCCCCAGCATTTCAGGATTTCTTCCAGACTTCCACATCTACCATAAAAGTTTCACAACACAAGAAGCCTGGTAGCTATCATTCCCTTATTATGCTATTGTCTCTCCATCATGGAACAGATTAATAATAATTAATACTAGTAGAATTTCCATAACTGCAATGAAAATTTAAAATGTCACCTGGAATGAGGTCTGAATACTAAGAATAAAGAATTAAGTCCAGAGTTGTTCCTAGTCTGTTTTTCCCCAAATTCCAGATCTTTGTTAATTATCCATTTCCTTGCTCCTAAAAATGTAGGAGTGGACAGAAATAGAATTGGTTGGAGTAGCTTTAGAAGTGATTGCTGAAGAACCAGGAGAAACAGCAACAACCAGACTATTCAATGATCAGTTCTGATGGACATGGCTCTCTTCAACAATGAGATTATTCAAACCAGTTCCAACTGTTCAGTGAAAGAACCACAACATAGTTTTTTTCACTTTTCTATTGATTTCGCTTGCATTTTGTTTTCTTTCTCAAGTTTTTCCCCCCTTTTTGATCTAATTTTTCTTGTGCAGCAAGATAATTGTATAAATATGTATACATATATTGGATTTAACATATTTTAACATTTAACATGTATTGGACTACCTGCCATCTAAGGGAGAGAATAGAGGGAAGAAGGGAAAATTTTGTAAAAGAATGTTTTGCAAGGATCAATGTTGAAAAATTAATTACCCATGCATATGTTTTGTAAATAAAAAGCTTTTATAATTTTTTTTTAAAAATGATTGCTGAGAAGGCAGCTAGATAGCATAGTGGATAGATAGAGCATCAACCCTAAAGTCAGGAGGACCTGAACTTAAATCCAGCCCCTACTTAATGCTTACTCTCTGTGTGACCCTAGACAAGTCACTTGACCCCAATTGCCCCAACAGAAAAATAAATTTAAAAGTTACTGCTGAGAAGGCAGGGCCTGTATTCATAACTACTGAGAAGCCAGATAAGACATTTTTCACTACCAAAATCCTTGCATTGTCAAATGTTTTAACACCAGAAATGGACATGGTCTGTATCCTAAGCAAATCATAGAGGAGGGAAAAGAATCTACATGTGCAAAAATGTTTATAGCAGCTCTTTTTGTGGTAGCAAAGAATTGGAAAATGAGTAGGTGTCCATCAATTGGGAAATGGCTGAATAAATTGTGGTATATGAAGGTAAAGGAATATTATTGTTCAATTAAAAATGATGAACAGGCTGATTTTAGAAAAGCCTGGAAAGATTTACATAAACTGATGCTGAATGAAACAAGCAGAACCAGCAATATATTGTACACAGTAACAGCAAGAATGTGCTATGATCAGGGCAGCTAGGTGGCGCAGTGGATAGAGCACCAGCCCTGAATTCAGGAGGACTAGAGTTCAACTCTGGTTTCAGACACTTAACACTTCCTAGCTGTGTGACCCTGGTCACTTAACCCCAGCCTCAGGAAAAAAAAAAAAAAAAAAGAATGTGCTATGATCAACTATGAAAACTATGAAAGGCTTGGTTCTTCTCAGTAATTCAGTGATCCAAAACAATCCTAATAGATTTTGGACAGAAAATACCATCTGCACCCAGAAAAAGAACTATGGAGATTGAATGTAAGTCAACACATGCTAAGTTCACTTTATTTCTTTTTTTTTCCCCTCTCCCATGGTTTTTCCCCTTTGTTCTGATTTTTCTCTTCCAACATAATTCATAAAGCAGTGTATTAAAATAAATAAATAAAATTTAAAAAGAAATGGGCATGGTTTTATCATTGGAAAGGATATTTTTAAAGATGCATTGGTTAGCCTCTATACCCTAAAGACTTGTGACTGAAACCTCTTTATGTGTTGCCTTCCCTTATTAGAATGTGAGCATCCTGAATTCAAATCTGACTTCAGACACTAGTTGTGTGACCCTCTCCAAATCACTTAACCCTGTTGCCTCAGTTTCCTCATCTGTAAAATGAGTTGGAGAAGGAAACTGCAGATCACTTCAGTATCTCTGACAGGAAAACCTCAACTGGGGTCACAAAGATTGAAATTACTGAACAGCAAAGTGATTCAGTTAGTTTAAAAACAAGATATTAACAATAAAAAAAAATGCCAGTCAGACACAGATAACTAGTGACATAGATGGAAGTAGGATGCTTTAGTCTGGGGAAGCAGAGGCCGACAGGAGGAACTACCCAATAATATTCTAATTATAAAAGGTCCTTATTGCATATTTTCTTTTCAGGGATCTGAAAACAGAAGGGAAGAGTCAACTAATAGGAAGGTAAAGCCAGACAATCCCGAGTCAGTCTTGCTCTTCTATATCCTTCTGGTCATTCCTCATAGAGCTTACCAAGTACCTCCA